>NC_142133.1:25334455-25634705 GCF_024610735.1 Ursus americanus
TTAAAGTCTATAAGCAATTAATGTTCAATAGAAATAAATTTCATAAAATGTAATGGTAAACATTTCCTTGGTTTAGTAGCAGATTTGAAAAAAATGTTCATGTGTTCTCATATATATTCTCAAGGATATATAAAGGAATTACTTCAGGTTTTAATTTAGGAGATAATTCATCATTTTACTTCTTTCTCATGAGGACAGAGAAGCAGTGGAAAATATCCTTATCTCTAGGGCACATTTTTTAAAAAGTTATCAATGCTTTTAAATAGTAGGAGATTCTCCTTACCAAAATTAAAGATGATGTTGGGAATTTTATTTTACTTTAATGAATGGGCCCCAGTGAACCATAACTTATATCTATATGGCACAATTAACTATCCTTTCTGTTCTTTAGATCACCACAGAGAACAGGAGGCCTACAATAATTACTAGAAGATGTATTTCGAGGACATTGCTTTACTTGAATTTATGAGTAGTACAATTAGTCACAGATATTGTTGGCTGCAAGAAATAAGTCCATGAAAAATAGTCTCCCAAATAACATAGATGCCAGTGTGAAGAATTATTTGAATGTTAGACTAATTCATTCTGAAGGTCTATGAAGTCAGTAAAGGAAATTATGTAAGAAAGAAGTTATCAAAATGTAATTACTTACAATTTTCATACACTTTAAAACCTAGAATTTGTAGAAGTGTGTGTACATTTATAAATATGAGAAAATGTTTGTATTATTGGACAGTTGTTACATTACACTGTATAGAGGTGTGGGAGATGGAAAATCAGGGTCCCAGAACACTTGGGTTCATTTGGGGAGGCCTGACACAGAGCAGTTTTGAAGTTACAGTCCATTTGACCAAAACTTCCTTCTCAAATCAACTTCCTCACTCTGTAATTTAACAGTAACTTTGTGTAGTATTTTAGATCTGCAGAGTCAAATAATTTAGTATTTCAGGCCATATGACTTTCTTATTTTGTATATCTCAAACACTCAGGTTGTAGTTCCTTCTTTACTTATGTTTATTTAATTCTGATAGATCCTACAGAATATAAATATAGTATAACATTTATACATAGTTTGATCATAAACATATTAGAAAAATAGCAGAATTTCTACATATATGTACATAATGAAGAAGAAGCCTTACTAAAGTGAGCAGTATTGGATTATTCAAATAGAGTCCCTTTGTGTTTGAACACATATGTCTATAGCAGCCTAAACAACAACAAAGATAGGAAGTTTAATAATTCAAACCCTTGATTATCTTTAATCAAATAGACTTTTGAGGCTAAAACTGTCACACGTATATAAATATATAAAGAATATAAATGTATAAAAAGTCTGAAAGAATATTACTAGAGGCCTATGTGTTACTTGAAGTTCTGATTAAATCTTGTTCATATGGTAAAATCATGAATTCTAGCAAACATCTGTAGGAAGATACCAAAATTTGTCTTCAGAGTTGGTATAAGTTTATCAGTTGAAGCAGTAAAGTCACATGAATCATATATACTTAACCTTTCTTTTTGTCCTGTAGTACAAAGTATTCAAAGCAGAGTTCTTAGGGGTCTTACAACATATCAAATGAACATGTATTAAAAACGGTTTTAAACCATATTATTTCTACCTAAGAAAGCAAATTTAATGCACTAGTTTTTTTCCCATTCATTCAATTATTTATTCACCATTCATCTTATAAATATTTATTAAGCTTCCAGCTCTTACACTACCAAAGAGAAGGCAGAGACATAAAACATATGGCCATAATACTATGTGATAAGTGCTCTGGGTTATTTACCAAGTTAGGCCATTCACAGGAACAAATAAGTTAATTACAAAAAGTCTTTCAATAATGTTACTTCTGAAGTAACTGGGTTTAAAAATAAAAAGTTGCCTACATTAGGCTTCATTATACTATAAAAGAACTGGCAAGTGAAAAACTCTAGAATTATTATATTTACATTAAGGAAAATTAGGCAAGATGCCTATCTTCTTAACTTTATATTCATTTAATGGACACCCATTCTTCATCTTTTCTCTTCAGTTATAGAAATTCTTGAAAGGCATTATAACAGGTTCATTTTAATAAGAGAGAGAACAATCATACAGAAAATGACTAAATTATCCTCAGTTTAGGATTTCACTATATTTTTTTTTATTTTTTGCCTCAGGCTTTGGGGACATTAAGGCCATGTTATAAATCCTGGCCACTGCTTTTTCTAAAGAGCAAAAATGAGAGTTTATTAGCATCTCAGTGGTTGCCTCAATAATGACAAAACAGTTGCTCATTATTGCTCATTAGTTTCATATTAGATTCATTTGCAATAGCAATACATCTTCTATTCATACTCGATTGCAAAACAACCGATATGATTTGACACCTGCTGTACAATAGAATTCATTAGATAGTAATAATACAAAAAGAAATTCAGAAGCTGGACTTCTATTTGCCTCTATGATGACTCTGTACAAGAAAAGACCTCTGAAATCATCTAGGTTAGAATAGGATAAATATGCACAGCAGATGATCAAGGTTTTCAAATACTGAATTCTTTGTTTTTCTGTCTACATCAACATTCTATATGCACAATATAATATTTTAATGAGTGGCATAATTTCCAAAATAATGAAGTACTTTTCACTACACAGATGAATGAAATATAAATTTGAAGAACCATACTGAATAAATAAAATGCCTGAGATAATTTTTTAAACCATATGATAAACTACATTATTTTTTGTACATTTTATATAGTTTTTCATACATTTATGTCTTAGTCCATGGGGAAGAATCAGGTTTCAAAATATACCTAGTCATTACTTCTGATATTCAATTATGTTTGTTTACTTGAACTCCTAGTGGCTGATGGCACATGTCACAGCATATAATAAAAGAAGAGACTTTCAGCTATTATTCTTTGGTTCAGATTCATGTCACCTAAATCATCTAAATGCAACACACAAATTCAAAATGAAATGACTGGTCCTGCTTATCAGAAATATTTAGAAGGGAAATCTAATGTGCTTTGCTTCATGTAAGAGAGTCAATTGTTAACCTTCTGTTATAAATCCATTGAAAATAAAGAAAAACTACATTAACCAATTTGTAAAAATAGGAGTCATATGAGAGACCATCTTTTGTTCCATACCACAACCATTTTTTTAGGTATCTTCAATATTCCAGGGGTAATAGGTCATGATATTCATACTTTTTGAAACTAGAATTTAACAACACTTTACCACTGTCCATCAGATGATAAGCTCCAAAGAGTCACAATAATGACTGAATTCCTACCACATCTCATAGGCCTAAAACATAGTGGAACTCATTAAATATTTTTTGAATGAATGAATGAGCGCTGTGAGAAATATAACAGAAGGCAACAATAGCTGCCTCTTGGTTGGTTATAATTCTGGAAATAAGTCTCAAGAGATTTTTTAAAAAATAAAATGAGTAATTTATAATATATGAGAATGGGTAGTGGGGACCACACTGTGAGATTACAGAAAAATGAGACATCAACATAGGTTGAAGTTGCAGGGGAATATTTTTTGTTGGATGGTTTATCTTCTTCTAAGCTGTGAAAGACGGGCTGAATTTGGATTGGTGGAAGCTGGGAAGCAAACATGCTAGGCCAGGGAAAAGAATTGTCCTAGGTTTAGAGGTAGAAACAATCATTGGAGATATTGATAGTCTACAATAGATATTTTACAATATAGTTAAAGTTTGTAAATAGATATTTTCGCATATGCCCTGCCTCTTTTCAGACGGAATTGTGCTATTTGGGGGTGCTTGGGTGGCACAGTCAGTTAAACCACTCTTAGTTTTGGCTCAGGCCTGATCTCAGGGTCATGAGATTGAGCCCCATGTCAGTCTCTGCTCGAGTCTCTCTCCCTCCTGCTAATTCTCTCTCTCTCTCTAATAAATAAATAAATAAATAAATAAATAAATAAATAAATAAAGGGAGGCAAGATGGTGGAAGAGTAGGGGACCTTGTTTCATCTGGTCCCTTGAATTCAGCTAGATAACTATCAAATCATTCTGAACACCTGTGAACTCAACCTGAGATGTAAGACAAGAATTACTGGAATTCTACAAATAAGAAAGTGACTACTTTTTGCAAGGTAGGAGGTGCAGAGAAGTGAATCAGAGGGGATATATCAGAAGATAAATGGCAGGGGGAGGGAGTCTCAGAATGCCAAGTACTAGAAAGTAATATAGCCCCAGAGTGCATAATCAGAACTTTTAGAAGTCTGCTCCAGGGAGAGACGTCCCTGTCCAAAAGGTGCTCAGGTGGCAAAGTGGGTCAAAACCCTACGTGGGACAGTGTAGTCTCAGGATCCCCCAGGGTCACGGAAAGAACAGGATAGTTCCCAGGCATCAGATCGGGGAAGCTGGCTGTAGTCAGTGAGCCTGGGAATGGACTTTCAGCTTGGTTTGCCATAAATTGTAAACCCCCTTGCGGGGGCCCTTCAAGTGGCAGGCCTGCAATGACCCTTCTCCCCGCCTTGGGAGGATCAGCCTGGGTTTGCACCACAGGATTCTCCTGAGTTTGGCACACACAAAAGTGAAGATCGCTTTTCCCTGGGAATTTACTGAAGAAAGGGGGCCACGATTTTAAGCTCCGTGGCTGGAGATCAGGGTTCAACCATTTTTATTTTCATCTGCTGAAGTGGCAAGGAAAGCCTTCAGGGAGCAAAAGCCACATAGAAGAACCTGAAGCAGCTTACACTGAGCCCGGCCTCCTGGCAAGGGGTGGTGCAGCTCAGCCCAGGCAAAGACACCTGAAAATCAGCACAGCAGGCCTCTTCCCCAGAAGATCAGCTATAGTAACATCAGGGGAATACCAAGTTTACCAAGCACACAGAACTGCAAAACTCCAGCACTAGGGTAAAATAGTATAGAGTTCGAAGGTTTTTTTCCTCATGGTTCTTTTATCTTTCAGTTTAAAATTATCCTTTTTTTCTTTTTTTCCTTTTCAACTAGTTTCTTATTTTATCAACTCTTTGTTTTTAAGTCTTTTTTTAACTTTCATTTTTACATTTACATGTTATAGATATATTCTTCATTTTTGGCTTCCTTTCACTGTATTCAATTTTACTTTTGTATATATATAAGTTTTGCTTCTTTACAATTTTAGGATTTAGTGTCTTCTAACAAACAGACCAAAATACACCCAGAACCAAGTGGATCACCCTGTTTTTTGCACCTGGGAGATTATATTCTCTATTTTTTCCCTTTTTTTTCTTTTTCTTTTCTTTTTTGGTTTCTGACCTCTTCAGATTTGTCTAGTGTATATTTCACTTGGGTCGTGGTTGATATTTTTAATTTCGTGCTCTTGTTCATCCATTCTTTTCTGAGCAAAATGACTAGAAGGATGAATTCACAATAAAGGAAAGAAACAGAGATAATATTCTCTGCCACAGATCTAATCACTATGAGTATAAGTCAAATGTCAGAGCTGGAATTCAGGATAATGATTTTAAAGTTACTAGCTGGGCTTGAAAAAAAGCATAAAGACACTAGAAAATCTCTTAATGCAGAAATAAAATCTAATCAGGCTGAAATTAAAAATGCTTTAACTGAGATGTAGTCTAAATTGGATGCTCTAACAGCTAGGGTAAATGAGGCAGAAGAGAGAGTCAGGGATAAAGACAAGATGATGGAAGGGAAGGAAGCTGGGGAATAGACAGAAAAACAACTAACGGACCATGAGGGGAGGCTTTGAAAAATCAGTGATACCATAAAATGAAACAATATTAGAATTATTGGAGTTCCTGAGGAAGAAGGGGGGGAGAGAAGGTATATTTGAGCAATTCATAGCTAAGAACTTCCCTAATCTGGGGATGGAAACTGACATTCAAGTCCAAGAGGTAGAGAGAAGCCCCCCCCCCCAAATCAATAAAAATAGATCAACAACCAACATATAACAGTGAAGCTTGCAAATTTCAGAGATAAAGAGAAAATCCTGAAAGCACTCAAGGAAAGAGCTCCTTAACCAACAATGGTAGAAACAGCAGACTGGCAGCAGACCTATCCACAGAGACCTGGCAAGCCAGAAAGGGCTGGCATTATATATTCAGGGTACTAAATGACAAAAGCATGCAGCCAAGAATACTTTATCCAGCAAGGATGTCATTCAGAATGGAAGGAGAGATAGAGCTTCCAGGACAAACAGAAACTAAAAGAATTTGTGATCACTAAACTAGCCCTGCAAGAAATATTAAAGGGGATCTTGTGAGCAAAGAGAGAGCCCAAAAGTAACACAGACCAGAAAGAAAAAAAGACAATCTACAGAAACAGTCACTTTACAGGTAATACAATGACACTAAATTCATATCTGTCCATAGTTACTCTGAATGTGAGTGGGATAAATGCTCCAATCAAAACACACAGGGTATCAGGTTGGATAAAAAAGCAAGACCTATCCATATGCCATCTACAAGAGACTCATTTTAGACCTAAAGACACTTCCAGATTTAAAGTGAGGTGGTGGAGAACCATTTATCATGCCAATGAACATCAAAATAAAGCTGGGGTAGTGATCCTCGTATCAGACAAGTTATATTTTAAACCAAACACTGTAGTAAGGGATGAAGAAGGACACTATATCATACTTAAAGGGTCTATCCAACAAAAAGATCTAACAATTATAAATATTTATGCTCCTAACTTGGGAGCAGCCAATTATATAAACCAATTAGTAACCAAATTAAGGAAACACATTGAAAATAGTACAATAAGAGTAGGGGACGTCAACACCCCACTCATAGCAATGAACAGATCATCTAAGCAGAAGATCAACAAGGAAACAAGGGCTTTGAATGACACACTGGACCAGATGGACTTCACAGATATATATAGAGCATTCCATCCCAAAGCAACAGAATACATATTCTTCTTGAGTGCACATGGAACATACTCCAGAATAGATCACATACTGTGTCACAAATCAGGTGTCAACTGGTACCAAAAGATAGGGATTATTCCCTGCATATTATCAGACCACAATGCTTTGAAACTTGAACTCAATCACAAGAGGAAATTTGGAAGGAACTCAAACACTTGGAGGTTAAGAGCATCCTACTAAAGACTGAACGGGTCAATCAGGAATTTAAAGAAGAATTTAAACATTCATGGAAACAAATGAAAATGAAAACACAACTGTTCAAAACCTTTGGGATACAGCAAAAGCAGTTCTAAGAGGGAAGTACATAGCAATACAAGCCTTTCTCAAAAAATTAGAAATGTCTCAAGTACATAAGCTAACCTTACACCTCAAGGAGCTGGAGAAAGAACAGCAAATAAAGCCTAAACCAAATGGGAGAAGAGAAATAATAAAGATTAGAGCAGAAATCAATGAAATAGAAACAAAAGACCAGTAGAACAGATCAATGAAACCAGAAGCTTGTTCTTTGAAAGAATAAGATCGATAAACCCCTAGCCAGACTTATCAAAAAGAAAAGAGAACAGACCCAAATTAATAAAATCATTAACACCCAGGAAATACAAACAATTTTAAGAACATATTATGAGCAAATATATGCTAACAAATTAGGCAATCTGGAAGAAATGGACACATTCCTAGAAACATATAAACTACCAAAACTGAAACAGGAAGCAATAGAAACCAGCAAGGAAATTGAAACAGTAATAAAAAATCTCCCAACAAACAAGAGTCCAGGGCCAGATGACTTCCCAGGGGAATCCTATCAAACATTTAAAAAAGAACTAATACTTATATTTCTGGAGCTCTTTCAAAAAATTGAAATGGAAGGAAAATTTCCAATCTCATTCAATGGAGGCCAGCATTACCTCGATCCCAAAACCAGACAAAGACCCCAACAAAAAGGGAAATTACAGACCCATATCCCTGATGAACATGGATGCCAAAATTCTCACCAAGACACTAGCCAATAGGATCCAACAGTATATTAAAAGAATTATTCACCACAACCAAGTGGGATTTATTCCTGAGCTGCAAAGGGGGTTCAACATTCACAAATCAAACAATATGATACATCACAGTAATAAAAGAAAGGACAAGAACTGTATGATCCTCTCAATTGATGCAGAATAAGCATTCGACAAAACACAGCTTCCTTTCTTGATTAAAACTCCCCACATTGTAGGGATAGAGGGAACATACCTCAATATCATAAAAGCCATCTATGAAAAGCCCACAGTGAATATCATTTTCAGTGGGAGAAAAACAGAGCTTTTCCCCTAAGGTCAGAACACAACGGGATGCCCACCCTCACCACTATTGTTCAGCACAGTACTAGAAGTCCTAGCCTCAGCAATCAGACAACAAAAAGAAATAAAAGGCATTCTAATTGGCAAAGAAGAAGTCAAACTCTCACTCTTTGCAGATGACATGATACTTTATGTGGAAAACCCGAAAGACTCCAATCCAAAATTGCTAGAACTCATAGAGAAATTCAGAAGTGAGGCAGGATATAAAATCAATGCAGAGAAATTAGTTGTGTTTCTATACACTAACAATGAGACAGAAGAAAGAGAAATTAAGGAATCAATTCCATTTACAATTGCACCAAAAACAATAAGATGCCTAGGAATAAGCCTAACTAAAGAGGTAAAGGATCTATACTCAGAAAACTACAGAACAGTCATGAAAGAAATTGAGGAAGACACAAACAATTGTGTCCACGCTCATGGATTGGAAGAACCTATGCATTCAATGCAATCCCTAACAAAATACCATCAACTTTTTTCACAGAACTGGAGCAAATAATCCTAAAATTTGTATGGAACAAGAAAAGACCTCAAATAGCCAAAGGAATGTTGAACGAGAAAACCAAAGCTGGTGGCATCACAATTCCAGACTTCAAGCACTATTACAAAGCTATAATCATCAAGACAGTACGGTACTGACACAAAAACAGACACATAGATCAGTGGAAGAGAATAGAGAACCCAGAAATGGACCCTCAACTCTATGGCCAACTGATCTTTGGCAAAGCAAGAAAGAATATCCAATGGAAAAAAGACAGTCTCTTCAATAAATGGTGCTGGGAAAATTGGACAACCACATGTAGAAGAATGAAACTGGACCATTTTCTTACACTGTACACAAAAAATAAACTCAAAATGGATGAAAATCTAAATGGGAAACAGGAATTCATCAAAATCCTAGAGGAGAACATAGACAGCAACCTCTTCGACCTCAGCCACAACAACTTCTTGGTAGACACATCTCCAATGGCAAGCAAAACAAATGCAAAAATGAACTATAGGGACTTCATCAAGATAAAAAGCTTCTGCACAGCAAAGGAAATAGTCGACAAAACTAAAAGGCAACCTACAGAATGGGAGATGATATTTGCAAGTGTCTTATCAGATAAAGGGCTAGTATCCAAGAGCTATAAAGAATTTATCAACCTCAACACCAAAAAAATAAATAATCCAGTCAAGAAATGGGAAGAAGACATGGACAGACACTTCTCCAAAGAAGACATACAAATGGCCAACAGACCCATGAAAAAATGCTCCACATCACTTGACATCAGGGAAATACAAATCAAAACCACAATGAGATTCCACCTTACTCTAGTCAGAATGGCTAAAAGTAGCAAGATAGGAAATAACAAATGTTGGAGAAGATGTGGAGAAAGGGGAACTCTTACACTGTTGATGGGAATGCAAGCTGGTACAGCCACTCAGGAAAAAGATTATGGAGGTTCCTCAAGAATTTAAAAATAGAGCGACCCTGTGAGCCAGCAATTGTGCTACTAGGCATTTACCCCAAAGATACAAATGTGGTGATCCAAGGGGCACCTGCACCCCAATGTTTATAGGTGCAATATCCGCAATAGCCCAACTGTAGAAAGAGCTGAGATGTCCATCAACAAATGAATGGATAAAGAAGATATGGTATATGTATGTAATGGAATATTACTCAGCCATCAGAAAGCATGAATACTTACCATTTAACATACATGTGGATGGAACTGGTGTGTATTATGCTGAGCAAAATAAGTCAGTCAGAGAAAGACAATTATCATATGGTTTCATTCATATGTGGAATATGAGAAACAGCACAGAGGATCATAGGGGAAGGGAGGGAAAACTGAATGAGACGTCATTAGAGAGTGAGAAAAACCATGAGAGACTCTTAACTCTAGGAAACAAACTGAGGGTTGCTGGAGGGTTGGTGGGTGGGGGGATGGGGTAACTGGGTGATGGGCATTAAGGAGGGCATGTGATATGATGACCACCTGATGTTATATGCAGCTGATGAATTATTGGACACTACATCTGAAACTAATGATGTACTGTAGGCTTGCTAATCGAATTTAAATATCAATTAATCAATCTTTAAAAGACTCTTTATCCTTAAAAAAATATTTAAAAAAGAATTGTGCTGGTTCGATTGTGGAGGCATCCTTCATTTTGTGTCCCAAAATGAAGCTACTGGAATCACAAAATAGATGGCTTCCAACACACCTGTAGGAAAAAAGCCAAGTCAGAGTCATGATGCTTTTTGCCCAGCAAGTAAACTCATGCTTTTTAGATACAATAGCATTTAAATATTAAGTAAATTAGAGTATAGAAAATGAGTTAATAATCATGGTATCAGTATGTACAATACAAATCAGGTAAATGAACTCAAATTCCAACAAGGATATTATCCAAAGTATACTTCTACAGTATTACAATTTTCCATAACAAACATATATGAAACAAGTTTTATGATAGTCAAAGTCCTGAAAAACACCACTCCTATAAGATAATTGTTTTATAATAAAAAGCTGGAGATCATGAGAGAGCTTCCTGCCCTTCTCAATAAAAAACCAAACCAAACCAAACAAAAACTACCCATACAAGTTATATCACCTGAATGCCTAATACTATTTATACTTTGGGTCTTTATAGTAACTGATTTGAAACCATATTTCAACATTTTTATTTATTTTTAAGTAAAAAAATACTTCACACCACCTGGCTAATTCTTTTTATTCTTTTAATTCATGAATATCTTACAATATTTTCTATTATTCTTTATAATATCAATTAATGTCTAACACAGAGTCTCCAGATTTTGCAAATAAAAATACAAGATGCCCAGTTGAATGTGAATTTCAGAATAGCAACAAATAACGTTTAACAAAAGTATAATTTAGCATAAATATAACAATAATATTATAGTATAAATATGTCCCAAATATTGAATTGTGGCCTATGATTTCAGCCATAATTCTAATCCAGGCTGCATCAAGGCAGTTGGGATTTATATCTTTTTATTTGCACGAAGTTATGTTACATAATAAATTGTTTAACTGGTTAGATCATGTTACTGATCCTTTTTTGTAGATTGTTTCCTTAGGGCTATTTATCTTTACCTCATTTAAACTAGATATATAACATTCCTAATTCTAGATGGCCATCTTTCATACATGTGAAAAGGCATTCTCTCTTCATATTACTTTAAAGATTAATATCTTTTGATCCTTATTTAGAAGTCTATGTTTAATAGTCAAAGAAACCACTCTCTTCTTTTCTCACTCTTCATTTTCAATCTCTTTCTTTCTCTTTGTCTCTCTCTTTTTTTCTTTTGCACACACACATACACACACACACTCTCTCTCTCCCTCTCTCTCACAATTCGTGACCCACCACATATCTATGGGATTGTAATAAGTTTGTTACATTTCCAACCATGCTAGTTTTTGAAGCCATAGAAGTATTATGTTACTTTGTATTATCCAAAGATGTGATATAATTTTTATGACTTGTGTGATTTTTAAAAAATGTATTACTGAATGCTTCAATGGAAAAAATGACTGAATCTATTTTGTTCAAGATTTGCAAGTAAATCCCTTACCAAAAGCTTTTTATTAGAATGGTAATTGACTGTTTTCTAACTTGCAATTGTAATGATTTTATCCTGTGAAACAAATACAAGCATTATTCTGAAATAGTGAGTGATATTCAAAGTGAAGATTTTGAACCTAAGCTTCACAAATAGCCAAAAAAATTACCTATATCTACATCATCTATATGTATATCTATACCTATATCTATATCTCTCTTATCTATCTATCTATCTATCTATCTATCTATCTATCTATATCCTTGGACCACCGTGTGTCATTTGTTCTGGATTTTATTCTCAAATAGGAATCTCTTATTCCCTTATTTTCTTCAATAATAGTTGATTTTCTTTAATTTTGTCTTATGCCAAAGAAAAGCAATATTCAAAGCAAATAATATAGATTTTTCTAACTCTTTTATAGATTTGGTTGTATTCATTTAAATTTTAATAGAATATATAAATGAATTTTTTTCTACCTAAACATTTATCTGGATACTTTCATTGAATTAGACAAATAAGATAAACACGTTGCTTTGTGAAATATCAAAAATTCCAAAGTTGGGTGCCTGGGTCGCTCAGTCAGTTAAGCATCCGCCTTTAGCTCAAGTCATGATCCCAGGGTTGGGGCTCCCTGCTCAGTGGGAAGTCTTCTCCTTTTCTCTCTGCCCCTCCCCCTCCACTCATGCTCTGTCTCTCACTTTCTCTCTCTCAAATAAATAAATGAAATCTTTTTTTAAAAATTCCAAAGTTAGGGGGCGCCTGGGTGGCACAGCGGTTGGGCGTCTGCCTTCGGCTCAGGGCGTGACCCCGGCGTTACGGGATCGAGCCCCATGTCAGGCTCCTCTGCTATGAGCCTGCTTCTTCCTCTCCCACTCCCCCTGCTTGTGTTCCCTCTCTCGCTGGCTGTCTCTATCTCAGTCTAATAAATAAATAAAAAATCTTTTTAAAAAATTCCAAAGTTGATCAAGGATTGTTGAAACATATACTAGTACTGCCAGTCTAGTGGAAGTGTGTTTTATAGCTGTATTAAATAATAGCTTATCAAATTCTCAGCAGTCACACTGAATGTCAAGATTTGAAGTCCAGTTAGATGGCTAGTATTCTAATTTTGGAGACCACTTAATTGCCCATTTAGTTTAATTTCACAGTTGGAAGGCAAAGAAATACATAAACATTCAGACATTAACATTCATGCAGTGAAGAAAAGGCTTGCAATTTTATTGTTACCTAGAAAATATTCATTAGGGATTATCTCATATGTTGTAGTCTGCTTGATATGACTCTATAATTAGACAGGTCAGCCTGTAAGGATTCTGATGCAAAAACTTTTTGTCAGGACGCCAGGGTTGCACAAGGATTAACCTAATAACAGAAACATCATCTAAGATAAAGATAGTCACTTATTTAAAATTATCAAAATGGATTGCTTTCTTTTAAAAATATGGATTTTTTTGTTACAAAAGTAATATAAGCTCATAGCAGAAAATTTGGAAAATATAGAAAGCATACAGATTAAAATGAAAATAATTTCTTATTCCAGCAGTATTTAGAAAGCTTGAGCTTTTTGATATGTTTCTAGTCTTCTAAATCTTAATATTTTTACAAAATTGGGATCATATTAGATGTTTTTTACAATAGAATAATTAAATTTAAAAAGTTAATAGGTGAAGTAAAGAACAAGTTAGAACTAACTAAGGTCAAGATGCAAAATAAATCTGGTGAAATGATACAAAAATGTAGTAAGAAAAAAATGTAAAACACGAAAGAGAAAATAAAAAAGATGGAAGAATAACTGAAAAGGTCAGTATATTCAAAAAGACAAGAGGTCAACATTTTTGCAGAGTTGTGGAAGACACCAAAACTCAGATTAAGAATCCCCATCAATCTTAAGCAGAATAAAAATTCCTAGTCACAACTATACAGATCATAGTAAACAGAGGAACAACATATAAAAAGAAAAGATTTCAAAATTATTTGGCAGGAAGTGGTCTTAAAAAAATGGGGAGTTCCATTTCTAATAACTGGAAATGTGGAAATTTTGACCAATCTTTTTCTGAGAACTAAAAAAAATTGGAGAAAAAGAAAAAAATCTATTTCAAATCATCAGAAGTTAACAAGCATTGAAAATTATCAGACAAAAATACAGAATGAAAAAGAAACTCAAGAGAGCTGACCCAAGCATTTGGAGTTGCCTTCCCCTAAGAGGTTTATGCTGATTCTAAAAAAATTGATAGAGCTGAGAAACTGAGCAAAGCTTTCATCAAACTTGTTAGGAAAAAAATTGGTATGTATAGTCTGCCAAAATATAGGAGTTGAGGGGAAACTGGGGCCTGGAAACGTTACTGAGCCACAGACAAATAGTAAGAATGAATCAGAAAGACCGTGTCTTATAGAGACTGAAGTTCAGTTTTGAATAATCTTAATTTTTGATTGATTTAAGGTAATCTAGGATTGTTGTTTCTCCCAACTTCCTACCAGAAGCAATTATAAATCATCCATGAAAGATGGCAACATTGTCCTAGATATCTTTATCTTTTTATCTGTCACTCAACAATAAAAAGCAGATATATGAAGAAGCAAAATAAACTGAGTTAAACCAAGAGAAACAGGGGCACCTGGGTGGCTCAGTCGTTAAACGTCTGCCTTCAACTCAGGGCGTGATCCCAGTGTTCTGGGATCGAGCCCCACATCAGGCTCCTCCACTGGTAGCCTGCTTCTTCCTCTCCCACTCCTCCTATTTGTGTTCCCTCTCTCGCTGTCTGTCTCTCTATCAAATAAATAAATAAAATCTTTTTAAAAAAGTAATAAACCAAGAGAAACAATGGAGAGTAAAACTAGTCATACTGGGAATTAGGATAATAGAGCTTTCAAAACAGAAAAATGGTCATGATTAATATACTCAAAGAAATAAAAAAACAAAAATATTTAAAAAGAAATGATAATGGTAGAGAATCAACAGTAAATTACTCTAAAAAAACCCACTGATATTGAGAATGCAATGCATAGCAAGAAAAGCAGGTTAAACACTGATAAAAGGAGAATTTGTGAACTGGAATCCAGGTCCGAAGAAAATACCAAGAATTAAGCACAGAGAGATAAATGATGGCAAATATACTCTATGCAGGACCTCCAGCTTGTTCCATTCTGACCTTATTTTTTTAATTATTGCCATTTTCTCTGGTCCAGTTTTTTACTATAGGATGGAATGGGAGTGGGAAACTTAGGGTTGGGAGGAGTGGTGAGTCTGTCCAGCCAACCCCATTCTTGGATCCTGCCATTCCAGATCAGTGATGCTATCTTCCCTTGGAGAACTTAACACACTACCTGAACTCTAGGGAATATATATATATTTCCATACCCTGTGTCCTCCACTGACTTTTGCCAAAATTCACTGAATTTTGCATCTATTCATCATCATTTTTGGTTAGATATTTGGTACTATTTTATAGTTTCTATATAGAAAATATAGCAATATTTTTTCTTTGTTATCTTTATTGATTTTAGTAGGCTTTAGAGAGCAGAGAGTAGCAGAAAGACTTACCCTACCATTCTTAAATGGAAGTTATTCTAAATGTTTCAAATTTATAGAAAATGCCAGGATAAATACAGTTATATTTATAAATGTATGCATTTATATTATTATTTTCTTAGGAGAAATGGAACATCTGGGGCTCAGGGTATGATATTGTCAAACTGTCTTTCAGGAATTTGAACCAATTTTGATGTCTGCAATCACATGTGAGTGTGCCTATCTTCCTACCCTTTACCAGTTGTATTATCATTTTTTTAATCTTTACATATCAGATAAATGAAAATCATATACCATTGTTTTATGTCTTAACTATTTGATTCTAGTGATAAATATTATTTCATCATTATATTAGCAATTTGTAATTTTGGGGGTAAAATGTCTCTTCTAAAGGACTTTTCTGGTTGTGTGTTTCTCTCTCTTCTCATCTTTATTCAATTTCCGTGGAAAACAGACATTGTGATTGAAACTGTTTTGCAGGTAGTTCTTTTAGGGGGGATGCCAGGGTTTTCCAGAGAAAGAGAACCAATAGAAAATATGTAAAAATATGTTTATATGTGATATAGATATCTTTTATGTGATTATTATGTATCACATATATTTTTATTATATCATAAGGAATTAGCTCACATGATTTTAGAGGCTGAGAAGGACCATGATCTGCCACCTACAAGCTAGGGACGACAGGAAAACTGGTAGTATTATGAGAACAGAAGAGCTGATGGTATGTCCTGTTCAAGGGCAGAAGACTAAGGTTCCAACTCAAATAGTCAAGCAGAGTTAGTAAAATTCTCCCTTCCTCCACCTTCTTGTTCTCTTCAGGTCTTTAACAGAACTCATCAAGGAGGTTAATCTGCTTTACTCAGTAGTCCACTGATTCAAAAGCCAATCATATCCAGAAACACCCTCACAGACACACTCAAAAATAATGTTTAGCCTGGGTATCTTGTTTCCCACCCTAGTTGATATGTAAAATTAACCATCACAGAGAGTACTCTTGGAAGCAACACCAGGGAGGGGAGCAAAGGAAGTAGGTTTGGGCCAAGAATTGGAATTGCCCGTGGAAGTAACCCTCATTGAGACAAAGGGGCAAGGCCTTTGTATTCCCACATAAACTGGTTATTTGATAACAGCTGTCCCAAGTAAAGAGCACGATCTTAGAAAAGACAGCATCCTTTGACTGAGAAGTTCCTGGAGAGGGCCTCAACTGTGAGACAGCTTCAACCCAAAGTCCAGAAACCGGTGGAATCCCTCTGACAGTAAGATATAGACAGTGTACCACAGCATCCACTACACCCAGTTCCCAAATTATCCTTTGGTGAAACTGACCTCCTGAAATTTTAGTCCCAAGGTTTGTATGAACTTGACTCTAGCTCCTCTAGCTCCTACAATGGATTATAATTGGCCTAAACCTATCAACCGAATGCCAACCCACTTCTTTGCTACCGTATTTAGTTCAAGGATGGGCACATCAGTAAATAAAACTACCTTACCATGACAGTTTATTTGAGGTGACCAAAGTCACCACAGATGGTTGAATAAGAGCAAAGACTGACTTTCAATCTCTCTCTCTCTCTCAATATAAACAAGGAAACATGTAGCCCACTGTGCTGTTAGCAGCTGTTTTTTTCCCCCTGTTTTTGACTGGGAAACTAGGTATTAGATGCAGGCACTAAGGTATACAGGCTTTAGTTAGTTAGCAGTAGGGGAGCTGGGGTCAGGATGAAGCTGACACCTCAGAAAGAAGCAAAGATGTGGAAAAAAGCAGAGTCTGTGGCACCATTGGACTTCTGGATAAAAGCAATCCTGAAGACTCTCTCTGTGAAGACTATTTCTGCACATATGTGAACTAAAAAGTTCTTGTATTGTTTAAGTCAGTTTGAACCATTTGGGGTTTTTTTGGTGAGTTGGAAAGTAAAGGGTACTGAGACATCTGACATGCAGACACCCATTCATGTTTTTTGCTAATATTTCCATTAATGTGTGGCCACTTCTTTCTGTATAAATAAGTTTTTTCAGATTGTTCCAAACTTTTATAGAGTCAAATATTTCATCATTTTCCTTTGTTCTGTCCTCTACACTGTTGCTGTCCACACTTCTTATACTGTACCCTATCAGTAAAAATATTTGAGCTCACAGCTTACCGTGAAAGTCGAACAGTCAAAGTAGACTGGCTAATCATGGCTATTACCCAAGATATAACAAAACTTTACTAAGATTCAAAGGATACAGGCAAGAACTGGCACAGATGTAGCATTTCTTTCTAGAAAAGCACAAAGCCTTTAGACACAGTTTTCAAAAACATCCCTTTCTCCTGCATAGATAACAAACACATTCTGAACATTGGATGTGAAACCTCTTTCTCGAAGCTAATTCAGCTTTGTGGTTCTCCAATTTTATACTCAGAATATGTTTATGTTACCATATCCCATTCTACAATAAGCAATCTAGACAGACCAGGTTTAGGGTTTTTCAGATAGGCATTCTCCAGTATCTTTCCCCTATTAATCATCATCAACAGGTTTTATAATGAAGTCTGACCAAATTGATAAGTGTCTCTGAGTAGGTAAGGAGTGAGTCAGAGTTGGCTTGTTTTGTACCACACACACACAAAAAAAACCTATTTATTTAAATCATACATATGCCCTATACTGTAAAATGTATACAAAACAAAAATTTAGAAGATAAGGATGTTATAAGTATTTCAAAATACTTATTTTATATACTAAGAGCTAAAGCCTTTATGCCCTCTCTAAATTATTGTTTATAACATTTACGATAATGAAAATTATTTTTAGTGTAGCAACATCATTGAATATGCTTCGTTTGAAAACTTTTGATTTAATGTTTTCTGATACAAGGTCTCTAAGATCTAAGTTTTAAATATTTGATGTTAATGACTAATATAACTGAAAAGATACGCAGATCCAATGGGATAAGTGCTGAATTAATTGTGCTTACTAAATTATGATATTCACTTTCAAACTCCAGTTAACTAATTATGCACTGGGTTTTTGGTCAAACTTTTACCTTCCTCATTGTCAATCAGTCCTTGCAAAATAATCAGAATGTAGTGTAATTTTACATTTTTAACAAGTGGTTTGGTTTTAAGATTCACCGTAATTCCTCATATGGAAGATTTATAATCAGGTTAGAAAATTTTGTTTCCAAGTTTTTTAAGTATGTAGATACTTGAGTTTCTATCAACATATTTACATCAATATCAGCCACACACACACACACACACACACACACGCACACGCACACACACACACACACAAACCCTACATTGTGATGCAAATATTTCCATACATTTATTTTCAAAATCTTTTCTGCTTATTCAAGAGTTTCTTTTGGAAAGCTGTTACTTTCTCATTTGTTGATAAAAGTCATTCCATGAAGGAACAGGTTAAGGTGTTTATTTTTTCTAGAATATATACCAATTAACAATTCACTGACAGCCATTTGTCTTTGTAGAAAATCTGGAATGTTTGTTTTTTTGTTGTTTTTTTTTTTTTAAGTAGTCTCCACACTGGGTTTGAACTTATGACCCTGAGATCAAGACCTGAGATGAGATCAAGAGTCAGTTGCTTAACTGACTGAGCCACCCAGGTGCCCCACAGAATGCTTGTCTTTTTAATAAAGAAAAACCTATAGCCCATATTTAAGTTTAACAGTTCTCTTAAATACTTTGTCATGAGGTAACCAGGACTAGTTTTTCCTAGTCCCTTCTCATCTCATGTACTGAAAAAAGTATTCTATGATTTAGGAAAATACAATCAGTGGATCTGTTTAACAGGGCCCATAATACCTTGTGTAGGCACGTACACACATCGTATTATGCAAAAATAAGTAAATAAATAAATGCCTGGGAGGGCTACTGTCAGTCTCTCACTTTGTACCTGGAGCTTTCTCAACTCCTTCTGTGTGCATCACTGGGGTTGAATATCATCCGTGACCATGTGATATGTTAACAAAGGGCAGCCCCCAGAGCAGCCTCTTGACTAACAAAATTAGTAAAGGTCGATTTCTTTCTTACTTTTAGTTTAAAACTAATTAGTAGATCTACTATGTCTTCTTACACTTCCACAGATCATTTCATTTTCGCCCATCATGTTCACACCTTGCATTATATGCACATTTTATTTATATTATTTATATGCAATTTGATTTTCTCCAGGGTCAGTTTTGATCGTTACTGCTTTTTTAATGCCATCTGACATTTTTGACTGCTCCATTCTCATCTTGTTCGTATAGCCCATGTTTTATTGAGATTATAAAGAGTTGATCGTGGATGGTGAGTAGAATTTCCTGTTTTCTGAAATAAGTAGTGTTTAGATATGCTTTGTTGGTTGCCTTTAGATCCATGTCTTATTTATGTGAGAGAACACTTTCGTTGATTCCTCATGTTGGTATTTTTTCCAGATCACTCGGCCTTTAATAGGGAGCAATCAGTATGTCCAAGCCTACAGGTTGTAAATTGACATCGTGTGTATTCCAGATTTTCCTCTTAATGTTTCTACTTGATGTCCACTGGGATGCTGCCCAAATTCCCCTGTCCTACCTAAAGCTGGTTAACACTAGAGCACCCTGAAATTTGTGGCTTTTAGCAAACATGTATTCAGTGTGACTGGGGCAGGGTTGTTTCACTTGCTTCTACTGCCTGGTCTTTCACCATGGGGAGTCGGTCTGGTGTACTATCTCAAATCACATTGCCTGGGTTCGAATCCCAGCTCCACACCTGTTAGAGGTGTGACCATTGGGCCAATCATTTAACTTGTCTCTGCTTTAGTTAGCATAGCTCTAAAATAGAGAGGATAACAAGGTGGTTATAATTCTGTGGCAAATGAGCATGGGCTTTCATTAATTTATGTTTGGACCCACTTTTTACCAAAAATGCTAGATGAAAAGAATGCCTATAAAGTACCAATTCCATATGTTTTTCCTATTTCTACTCTCATGATTAATTTAATATCCAGGCATTCGTGTGCCCTACCTGCCCCTCTTGACCCTTGTTTACATACTGTGACTTTCAGACTCAATGGATAAAGGCAGTTAGTCTATTCATCAATTTTGCTTGCTCCATCACGAGAATAATTGTCAACTCTTTTTGGCTGTAACACAAGCCATAGGAATAGGGAAGAAGGGTATGCAGGGGCTTTCTCCCATCTACCCGCCTGTCCATGCCAGTTTCCGAGGCCCAGGCATGCGGGCCACCGTTTCTTGATCTGATCCTCCTGCATTGTTAATACTTTCAGAGTTTAGCAATTCTACACATCTCTCCTACTCATAGCAAACGTAACCTTCTAATACATTATGTTAATTGTGTATTGTCTGCTCCACCCCACCCCACCCCAACCTCAGCTACTCTACAAAGGCAGGCAGTTTCCTCTGTATGTTTACTTAAACAAGGCCTGGCCCAAAACAGGCCCTCAAATATTTTTCAATCCATGAATAACCTTTCTTTTTAGTACAGTTGTGATGTGACACTGTAAGTCTTCCTGTGTTTTCAGAGGCATTTCAATGGGTAACTCCATCAGGCAAAGCTAGCTGGCCACCATAACTGTAATTTGGAGGTCAAGTACACTGTTTTAAGAGCCAGTCATTTGGACTTTCTCCAGTGTGTATCAATTTCTTAAAAAAAATTTATATTTAATAGCCCAGGGCTTTTTTTGGGGGGTGGGGGTCTTGTCAGAGAAGACCATTGAATTCACTGAATTTGCATTAAGAGCAGCACCTTTTCCTGAAACAATAGCTGCCCTAGGGCAAGGGCAAAATTTCAGCCATGTTGGTTCGACAGGGATGAAAAACATGATTGGTCACAGACCCTGCTGGACATATATAATCCAATGAAACCAGTTTTACTTAGTAATATTAATGGCATTCCCTTTCTGGGTTTTTTCCGATTCTTTTCAGCTCCGAAGTTTTGCCTCCATTTGTGATGGTTCCAAGTGCCAGTCAAAAAGCTTCTTTTCAAAGCTGCTGGCTGAGAAGACACTCAAACCAGAATTTCTATTAATAAGTTTTCTGAACAGTGATTTAATGTCATTCCTCTAAGAAATCATATTTAAATCATGGAAGAAATACACAGTTGTGCCCGGTGCACATTTCCTCTTGATGAATTTGTTCCTTCCTAATAATAGCACTTAAATTGCTAAGATGGTAAGAGGTATATTCTTGTTATTCACTCCTGACATTCCATTTTTGGGTCTTGTTGACATGCAGGGAGATCAAAACGAGTTCACTGAAACGAAATTGTAATAGTTGAAATCAGGGGGGGGGGTGGCGCCTGGGTGGCACAGCGGTTAAGCGTCTGCCTTCGGCTCAGGGCGTGATCCTAGCGTTATGGGATCGAGCCCCCCATCAGGCTCCTCCGCTGGGAGCCTGCTTCTTCCTCTCCCACTCCCCCTGCTTGTGTTCCCTTTCTCGCTGGCTGTCTCTATCTCTGTCGAATAAATAAGTAAAATCTTTAAAAAAAAAAAAAAAAAAGAAAGAAAGAAAGAAATCCAGGGGTTCTCATGGTTATGCCAGAGTATCATTTGCTGTAAATGCTATTGTCTGAACTAAATGCCACGCACCATATGAAAAATATCTGGGTCTGTCATTTTCCAACAACAGTTCTCTGATTCTCTGATGTGTCCTACGGTTGAGTGTCCTATAATTCAGTCCTTTTCTGACACTAACTACCGGAGTTAGCATCAAACTCCATAGGTTTAAGGGCTCAGGTCTGTAAGACTGCCCTCCCTTCAGGCACCAAGTCAGAATTCCTCCGTCCCAAGTTACCTGCATTTGTGTCCAACTTGGCAAAAAATCAGGGGTTCCCACAACCTACCCCCTTCAGTTCAATAATTACTGGAATGACTCATAGAACTTAGGCAATTACTGTATTTGGTATTACCAGTTTATAAAGGACACAACTCAGACACAGCCAAATGGATGAGCCAAAGGGGCCGAGCTGCCATACCCAGTCTGAGAGCACCACCCTCCCAGTATGTCAATGCGTTCACCAACCCAAAGCTCCCAGAATCTCATTGTTCATGAGTATTTTCAGGTTTCATTCCTTAAACATGCTAGATTAAATCATTGATCATCAGTGAATGAACTCTTATTTCCAGCCACCTTCCCCTCTGCAGAGGTTGGGAGAGGGGACTGAAAACCAACCCTCTAACGTGTATATCTAGTCTCTCCCTTGCAACTATCCAAGGAGCCACCTTGAGTCACCTCATTAGAATAAATTCATGGTGGAAAGGGGCTCATTGTATGAATAACAAAAGACATTCCTGTCACTCAGGGGATTCTGAGGGTTTGGGGAAGCTCTGTGCCAGGAACCACAGACAAAAACCAAATACATTTTTTAATGTACAAACCTGGGTAAATCATATTTACTAGACAAAGACATTCTGCATATTATGTCTATGTAATACTAAATATTTTAGCTACCATTATGTAGCCAGGTATTTTTAATGAAAAACAATTAATCTTCCAGTGTGTTTTAAAGTGGCAAAAACTGGGGCGCCTGGGTAGCGCAGTCGTTAAAGCGTCTGCCTTCGGCTCAGGGCGTGATCCCGGCGTTCCGGGATCGAGTCCCACATCGGGCTCCTCTGCTGGGAGCCTGCTTCTTCCTCTCTCACTCCCCTGCTGTGTTCCCGCTCTCGCTGGCTGTCTCTCTGTCACATAAATAAATAAAATCTTAAAGTGGCAAAAACTTTGTTAAACATTCCAGTATCTGAAAATTCAAAGTATGTAATGTCTTATAAATCATAACTAAGAGGAAATCAGTTTATAGAGAAGAATACTCTTTCAAAAAAGAGATAAATTTTAGTTTTAGATGTATTCTATTTTTTATTTGTTTAAATAAATCATTTCAATTCCAGTTTTAGATAAGTAAAATTAAACTTAAAAAATTACTAAACAAGAAAAAAAATCTACTTGCATCACTGTTTCTTTTAATGGTGAAATATGAATATAGCATGTAATAAAAAGACCTTTAATGCTATAACCAAAGTTTGATCATCACCACTAGGTAACCTGTATGAGTGTATTTGCAGGAGACATTTATATAACTTCAAGCCACATTTACTTATATCTGTTCTTGCAAATTTACTAAGGCCATCAAATATGTATCATGAAAGAGCAGGGGCAGAATACTCAGCCCTAGATAATATATTTACATATTCTGGTTACTGGAAAGAAAAATAAGTTAAAATGTTCTTTCAATGGTAAAGTGAAGAATTTAATTTTTAATTACCTAACATTTTTGAATATATAATCCTCATATTTTTAAAATAAGTAAAAGTTGTGAGGAGTTTTGTAAAAAGAGACAGGTACAGTACAAACATCAAATTTTTCATATTTTTATATCAGACTGAAATGTTTTCTCAGTTTGCTCAGTTTTTTCATGTGCTATAGGTTAATCCTTTTAGAATACTTTCAGAAGGTAATAGAAATATCACTTAGACAATAATGATATAACAGTTTTTCCATTTTCTAGCGGGGATTTAATAACAGCTATTCTTAGCAGAGATAATTCCTTGCTAATTAGTTCATTTCATCAGTTTTTAAATTGATACATGTACTAAAAATTGGCACACGAACGGGGAATATACTAGGTTGTGATTTGCTCTACCAAGTGCCCTGTTCTGTCTTCTTAAAGAGGTAAACCCTCCAATCTATACAATGCCCGTTAGACAACAATATTGAAAGTATCAGTACTACACAGTCAAAGATAATTTCAACTAATACAGTGTTCTTTCTGCTACAGTTAAACATCTCACTCAGCTCCTATTCTAAACTTTTCTTTGATTATGGGTTCTCTGTCAACTTCTTTTGCTCTTCCTAGAATTAATTCTGTGAGCTCTTGAGTTAGATTGCCTCGCTCTACCACTTACAAATCTTTGATCTTTGGACAAGTTGCTTAAACTTTTCTGTGCTTCAGTCTCCTCATCTGCAAAATTGAAAGCAAAGTAGTATTCACCCTGTAGTGTTGTGAGGATAAAATATGTTATCGCATGTCAAGGATAAAAACTCCAGAACATAATACGTGTTCAAAAAACATTAATTATTGTTGATAGTATTTTAATCATACTTTTTAGAACTTCTAATTTATAGATTCTCCACTGTGTTTTTATTTTAAGATAGAGTTTTGTATGTAAAATGCAATCTTTTTAAAAGTTCTAAATTGCCCCATCTATACAGATGCCATATTTTCTCAACACTAATGGGGAATATGAACTAGACAGTTTTGAAAATTTGCTCCTGTTTCTGGAATGACTGTTTATTTCCCCTCAAAGGATATTAGTTGTATCTCCTCATGATAGGCTTTCTCCCCACAACTGCTAAATACTTCCATTCGTCTGATGATTTTTCTGTTTAAGGAGTAAGAGACTATGTTCAGTTGGGGGAGTTGATATGGTCATCAGCCAGCAATTATGTGGGTTTCATTGCTAACTTTTCAATCCAGTCAAAGAGGGAAAAGGGAACATCTTCATTTTCTGTGGCTTTATTTTCCAGGATCCAGGAGTCCCAAGGGGCAGCTGCTGTGAGCAGCGCAAGAGGTTCTGCGGGAGTAGTCACATGATAGAAAATTCTCTGCTTTATAAGAGGTTTTCTTTCCCACAGCTGTTAAATAACCCAAAGTTAGCTGAGCACCTGTCCCAGCCTTCTCCACCTGGCATGACTCATCTCACCGATGGCCTGTTCTGACGTTGCCCGCCTCAGCCAGTTGGTGCCCTCTGTTATTTGCCCTCCACTAACAACCCCACAGGATTCAACTCCCAGCTTCTGTTCTGAAATTGGATTATGAAGAGGAGGTATTTAGGCAATCTTCTTTTCTTACTACACAGGTGGGTCTTTTTTGTCTTAGGTGCCTCATCACAGACTAGTTATTATGGCCCTTGACCTGATCCCTTGTGCACTAGATTTTGTAGAGACAATCTCCTAAGTTGGGTCCTTGTAATGACCTTTTTTCTTGTTATCTAACACTTATTTTTTTCATTTCTTCCACAATTTACATTTTTTGGAGCAATTCCTTGGAACTCAGGGAAAGAGTTTGTTAAATATACGTGCTCATATTACTATCCTGAAATGCAAAGTTCTGATTTTTCCTTCTTTATGGAAGATCCTTACTTTCTCACAGCATTGCCATTAGTATCTAATGAACCCAGATTTGAAGTATATGATTAAATGTGTAATACATCACCTTGAAAGAGAAGCCAGTTACCTTAATTTTTTTAATTATGGTAAAATCACTCTCTTGGATTTGTTGTTGAATTTCTGTTAAACAAATAAATCAGCTAGATAACATGAATTTTTAAGCTTCCACTTGATAATTATATGAAAATATTCATAGCACATTCTGCATCATAACAGATAGAGACAACAAATGTGTAGAAGATAATGTCACTTGAATACTAGAAAATATATTTTTAAAAACAGGAACTTTAAAACTGTTATATTCAGTCCAGTTCTGTAATGAGAGCAGGTTTTTTTCGTTCTTCTTACCTTCTTAATTCTCAAAGATTTCCATCTTATGAATCACATATATTAGTGTTTTTCCACTTTTTAAAATTTGTGTTTCCTTTATAACAAATATTTGTTGGAGTCTTATGTTCCTAAAATTTATATTTCAAAAGATATTTTTTCATTTATAAACATAACGTAATATTGTAATACTGAATTATACTCTTTTCAAATTATAACACGCCTGCAGAAATTCTTTTTTTTTTTTTTAAAGATTTTATTTATTTATTCGACAGAGATAGAGACAGCCAGCGAGAGAGGGAACACAAGCAGGGGAGTGGGAGAGGAAGAAGCAAGCTCATAGCAGAAGAGCCTGATGTGGGGCTCGATCCCATCACGCCGGGATCACGCCCTGAGCCGAAGGCAGACGCTTAACCGCTGTGCCACCAGGCGCCCCTAGAAATTCTGATAGGCCCTGTAGGCTATGTAAGTATACATCTGACTCCTCTCTCAGTCCTCTGATCTATGTGGAGAAGTTGCATTTAAACCTTTGTGTTACTGATCTTTACAGTAGAGGTAGCATATGGCTCAACACTGAACTGATTTCTGATTTGAACTCTCCTTTATATGAGCTAGGCATAGTACCAGTAAGCATCTTCCTCTTCATATGAATCTCAGAGATAAAACTGCTTTGGCAGTACTGCAAGAAATTACTGACCACTTCCAAATCCTAAGGGATAAATCACAGGTTCTCTCTATTCTGCAGGTTATGTTCCTAGAACATGTCTCTAGCCCCAGGACTTCAACACTACTTAGTCAATACCTTCACTTCATCCAAATAATCTCTGTTCTTCATGGTTTCCGTGCCCCCTTCTCTCAGAAGTTTTCCTGAACCACCAAGCTTGGCCTATATTTCTTGCATATGCTCATTGATATCACAGTGCTTTTTTGCACAGTATTGAAAATGCATCTTTAAATGCCTTTCCTACCAGATAAATAAACTAAGCAATTAGTAGGCAAGAACGATGCCTTTCTGAAATTGGTATCATAATGCCAAGCACACTATCAGCCCTCAAAAATGTGTGTGGAGTTAATTATTAAATAACACGACCATGTGAAACATTAGAACAATGAGAAAATGTTAACGCTGCTATCACAAAGTTGGCAGTCCTAAGAATATCAGTAACCATTTGTACGTTAAGTATGGGAAAAATAAAAGCTTTAAGACTAATTAATCAGTATCTCTGAGTTTGTTTTTTAAGAATTTAGCAGTAATCATGTAAATGTCAACATTATGTACTGTTGACATTAGTTAAAATTTAGCCATGGCTCACATTCATACTTGCTTTTCATAGCTAATGTGACATAGAAAAATGAGACAATTATCCAGGAAATCGGGGTGTGTAATGCAAATAGGAAGCTTTGACCTGAATGACATTGAATGTATAATTTGGTCTAGCTTTGATTTTCTTTTCTTTTTTTTTTTTAAGATTTTATTTATTTATTTGACAGAGATAGGCAGCCAGTGAGAGAGGGAACACAAGCAGGGGGAGTGGGAAGGGAAGAAGCAGACTCCCAGCGGAGGAGCCTGATGTGGGGCTCGATTCCAGAACGCCAGGATCACACCCTGAGCCAAAGGCAGACGCTTAACGACTGAGCCACCCAGATGCCCTAAGCTTTGATTTTCAAATGCAACAAAAGTATCATTCCAGTTACTTTGGAGTCATTCAGGCTTCCTGCCTCCTGGTTCTAGTGCAGACTCTCCCTTTGAACAGGTGCTTTTCAATCTTGGCAGCACAGCAACATAACTTGTGTTAATTTGTTTACGAAGCTGAATTTCCAGGGATCTAACTACTCCTCAGAAGTGTACTAATACCCTAGTTGCTTAAAGAGTAAGTAGATATTATTTCAAGAAATAGAGAATTGACTACATTATACAAAATGATAGTTACAGAATAACTAGAAGAACTAGAAAAACTATGCAATTTCAACTTTTCAAACAATTCAAAGTTTGAAAAGGGAAATACAAATACACACACAAAACAAGCAAACACAGACCATTGTGGTGTATTAAAAAACATTAACATTTTTTCAAAAAAGCGTAAATAAGGTGACATAACTAAGAGTAAACATGTTAAAATATGTGGAAAGTCCATTTGGAGAAAATATAATGACACTACTTAGAGACATTGTTTGAAATAGCAAAAAACAGGATGCTAATCAAGTGGCAATCAATAGAGATCCAGTCAAATAAAGCCTGATATTTCCATGTCATCAACTGCTATCTAGCCATTAATAATTTTAAAAGGTACTTTTTTTTATTAGTACTGATATGGAACAATTGCCAAAATATACTGCTAAGTGACAGAACTAAGGTACATATTATGTGTAAAGTATGCTATTTGTGTAAAAAGCAGAAAAATAAATGTCTATAAATATAGGATTATACTAGATATATATCTCATATGTAATATATACATTATATGTATGTGTGTCCTATGTGTATATATATATATATACATATATATATACACAATACATTTAGATTGTATATATTATATGCTTAAATATGAAGGCTATCTCTGGAAAGGCTCATAGGAAATAGTGGTTGCTTCTGGGGAGTAGAGTTGAAGGTAAGAGAAAGACTCATTTTTTTGCTGTATAACTTTTTGTACAACTGAACATTTTGTTAATGTGCATGAATTATCGTTTAACTTTTAAAAAATAATAAATAAGGTAAAATCTTGGAAGCAATTCGGACACCAGAGTTAAGAGCCACTGGTCTAGTATATCCCAACCACTTAGACCTTAATAAAGCCACTGCTATACAGGGGTCTTAAACTTCTCCATGCCATGGACAGATTCCTTTGACAGTCTAAGAGAGCTTTAGACTCATTCCCCATAAATTTTTTATGTTTTTTTAAATGGATAAAATAAAATAGATAGAATCATAAAGGAAATAAAATCTATTAAAATTAGTTATCAAAATAGGTTTTTTTAAAGATTTTATTTATTTATTTGACAGAGAGAGACAGCCAGCGAGAGAGAGAACACATGCAGGGGGAGTGGGAGAGGAAGAAGCAGGCTCCTAGCAGAGAAGCCTGATGTGGGGCTCGATCCCAAAACGCTGGGATCACGCCCTGAGCCAAAGGCAGACGCTTAACGACTGAGCCACCCAGGCGCCCCTCAAAATAGTTTTAAAAATTAGACCTGACAGTGTGCCAGACTTTTCTAATAGTAATCAACATAAATGATATTTTGAGGTATCTATAACAGCTCTAGTATGATCTGAAAACACCTCCAGTCTTTTTGGTGGAAAAATCATAGGTAATGCAGATACCACATGGTTTATTATGTAATTGCAGAAAATGCTAATTCCAGTTAAAATTAGTGAAAATAAAGATGTGATATTTTCCCCTTTCTGCCAGTTTCTCAGACTGTTCCCAAAGTCTATCCAGGAATTCACTGAGTGTTTATGGACCCAAATTAAGAACCTTCTCTTTAAAAGAATCCCCTAGGTTTAAATACTTTTATATTCAAAAGAAAAAATTAATACATATGTTTTTCATAAGGGTTTCAGATGAATAGCTAATATGTTACTGTCGAATTTTTCTTAATTCTAGCTTATAAATATGCTTGGGGTATTAATTTTCTGTAAGATACCACAGTCAACAAGCTAGACATATTACAATAATTTTGAGTTTATATTAATGTATGAAGTGAAAAATATAGCCATCAGTTACCAGTGAATCTCTTCCTTGTAGACATCTATTAATGTTGATTCTAGCCTTTTTTTTTTGTAATTGAATTTCCTCTTTTCTCCACCCCAACCAAAAATCAGTGAGTTATAGTTTTTAACATTTTCTTTACTTTTCCTTTATGCCCAAGACTCAGCCAATAGTATCTTCCACACCTGTGTCCTGCCACACTGTAACAGATAGCTACTGAAACCTATATCTTCATTTGATTTATACAGCATCATGCTTTTCCTCCTGGGGTATGTGATTAAAAGAAATTTCTCAAAATCCAATGCCCCTGACTTTTAAACAATCATTGCTTCTTCCTTTTGTATCAACCATAAAGCTATTAATACTTTGAACCCTCTTTAAGTTGCAAAATGTCCACTTGAAAACCTTAATCAGTCAGAAAGTTGGTAAATTATACCTTCATGCTATCCATATTGAGTACCCATTACTCCTGGACATAGCACATTAACTGACTCATTAGCTATTTCAAACCATATGGACTTGGGTTTGGGTGGGTCATTTTGATAATATCCTGAGGTGAGTTTCCTAATTATTGCAATTATGTGATCTCAATCACGAGGCCAGGCTCACGAAATAGTGTCAGTGCCTTTAGAATTAGTGTCAGTGCACCCAGACAATGACTGAGATGAGCAACATGCTCTTTGGTTGTTTTAAGTCCCCTGATACCCAAAAAGTAATTACTTGAAAAGTTTTGAGAAAATGCCAGAAATAGTCTGAGAACCGAGTAAGCATGGACTATTGCTGTGCTTGACAATCATGAATAGATTGCTCAGTGTTGAAAGTGGGAAAACTTGAATGCCTTAATGTTGATGCTGTTTCAACACTATGTTTCTAATGTAAATCCCGTGTAGTATTTTAAGCAACAAGCAGATAGATATTAAAGGGGAGTGGGAAAGGAGTGAGAAGAGAGCAAGTGTAAAAATTATGTTGTCCATGAGAAATTCTGGGTTGGTATAACAAAACAAATATGACAAGTCAGAAGTTCACATACTGGAGGTCGGGGGGGGGGGGGTAGAAAGAGATTTTTTTTTTAAAACATAACTTTAAGTTGTTTTTATTGTGGTAAATATACATAAAAGTTATCATTTTAACCATTCTAAAGTATACAGTTTTGTGGCATTAAGTGCATTCACATTGTTGCGCAAGCATCACCATCACCTATCTCCAGAATTTTTTCATCTTACAAAACTGAAACTCTGTACCTGTTACACAGTAATTCTCCATTCCCTCCTCCCCAGCCCCTGGCAACTACCATTCTACTTTCTTTTTTTTTTTTTTTCTACTTTCTGTCTCTATGAATCTGACTACTTTAAGTAACTCATGTAAGTGGAATCATACAGTATTTGTCCTTTCATGACTAGCTTATGTCTTCAAGGTTCATCCATGTTATAGCATGCATCAAAATTTCCTTTGTTTTTCAGCCTGAATAATATTTTGATTTATCCATGTATCCATTGATGGACATTTGGGTTGCTTTCTCCTTGTCGCTATTGTGAATAATGCTGCTACCAGCATGGGTATACAAATATCTTTTCAAGTCCCTGCTTTCGATTCTGAAAGGTTATTTTTAAAGAGCAAAATAGTAAATGTGTATTTTCGAAGCCTACCTCTGCAAAGGTACCTAGAAGTTAACAATGACAAATTAAAATTAAAATGTCTGATCATCAAGACAGTATGGTATTGGCACAAAACCAGACACATAGATCAATGGACTAGAATAGAAAACCTAGACATGGACCCTCAACTCTATGGTCAACCAATCCAATGGACAAAAGACAGTCTCTTCAATAAATGGTGTGGGGAAAACTGGACAGCAATATGAAGAAGAATGAAACTGGACCATTCTCTTACACCATACACAAAGATAAACTCAAAATGGATGAAAGACCTAAATGTGAGACAGGAATCCGTCAAAATCCTAGAGGAGGACACAGAGAGCAACCTCTTCGACCTCAGGCACAGCAACTTCTTTCAAGACATGTCTCTAAAGGCAAGGGAAACAAAAGCAAAAATGAACTTTTGGGACTTCATCAAGATAAAATGCTTTTGCACAGCAAAGGAAATAGTCAACAAAACTAAGAGGCAACCCATGGAACGGAAGAAGATATTTGCAAATGACATTCCAGATCGAGGGCTGATATCCAAGATGTATAAAGAACTTCTCAAAGTTAACACCCATAAAACAAATAATCCAGTCAAGAAATGGGAAGAAGACATGAACAGACACTTCTCCAAAGAAAACACACAAATGGCTAACAGACACATGAAAAAAATGTTCAAGATCACCAGCCATCAGGGAAGTACAAACCAAAACCACAATAAGACACTACCTTACACCAGTTAAAATGGCAAAAATTAACAAGACAGGAAACAACAAATGTTGGCAAGGATGCAGAGAATGAGGAGCCCTCGTATACTGTTGGTGGGAATGCAAGCTGGTACAGCCACTCTGGAAAACAGTATGGAGGTTCCTTAAGACGTTAATAATAGAGCTACCCTATGAACCAGCAATTGCACTACTAGGTATTTACCCCAAAGTTACAGATGTAGTGAAGAGAAGGGGCACATACACCCCAATGTTCATAGCAGCAATGTCCACAATAGCCAAACTGTAGAAGGAGCCAAGATGTCCATTAACAGATGAATGGATAAAGAAGATGTGGTTCATATATATAATGGAATATTACTCAGCCATCAGAAAGGATGAATACCCACCATTTGCATTGACATGGATGGAACTGGAGGGGATTTTGCTAAGTGAAATAAGCCAAGCAGAGAAAGACAATTATCATATGGTTTCACTCTTACGTGAAACGTAAGGAATAGAGTGGAGGACCACAGGGGAAGCGAGGGAAAACTGAATGGGAAGAAATCAGAAAGGAAAACAAACCATGAGAGACTCTGGATGCCGGGAACCAAACTGAGGGTTACAGAAGGGAGGGGTTGGGGGGATGGGGTAGCCGGGTGATGGGCATTAAGGAGGGCATGTGTGGTGATGAGCACTGGGTGTTATACGCAACTAATGAATCGTTGAACACTACATCAAAAACTAATGATGTATTATATGTTGGCTAATTGAACATAATAAAAAAACAAAAGACAAAAAACAAAACTCAAAGTGCACCACTTCCTTTCATTTTTCTGCCTTCTTACATATCAGCCAAAGATAAACATTAGAAGTAAAAAATTTTTGCTTCTAGAACTCTAAAATCCATATAAAAGGATTAGCACAATCCAAGCTGCAAAGGTGGGTCAGCTGGGGACAACACCTGAACACCATTACAAAATCAGTACAGAAGCTTTGCCGGAGAGTGGTCATGCTCAGGTTGATCTAAGCAAACAAATTGTTGAAATATGGAGGTTTACTAGAAAAAGGAAAGACGTCAGTAATCTCACAATTGAATACTAATGATGAACAGATAACTAGCTGGTAAGAAATATTTTCATCTTTTGGGAAAAGTCTAGAGACGGGGAGACAGAAGAACAGTTTCTGAAGTAAACACCCATTTAGGCTGGAATTGCAGTCTGTGTCAATGGGTCTCAGCTTTGTCAAGAACCATTCACACTTATGAATAGCTTAAGGGTTTAGGACAGATCTTTTCCAATTTAGAGGTTGAAATAACAGGCTTAGAAAGTAGGATAACTCAGGAATTAATAGAAGTTGTGTGTGTGTGTGTGTGTGTGTGTTGTCATTTTGTAGAATTAAGTTAAAACACTTTAGATAGAGTACAATCTCAATTGGTATTGGGAGTCTAATTTTAGTGGATTTATAATGTTCAACAATGAGTCAATTGGGAAGATGCTCCCAGTGGCTTTAATACTTATAAGTTTATTTTTGGTGGGAAAGAGAATCATGGCCTTCTCAATATTTTATTTTCGAATTGTTGTCTTTCTAAAATTGGGCCTATCTGACTTTATTCCTAGCCAACCTATCCACAGATTCCATTGAAGTAAATCTATTACCTCTGGTATAAGGACCAAATACCCTAAAGACATTTCATTTCAAGGTGTTGATGCTTTCATAAAGACCTGACTCTTAAAATACTAAGCTCTTAAGGTCTCACACATTATTCAAGTAATGATGCATGGTGAGGGTGCTAAATTTAGTTGGTTAATATGACAGCAATTAAAAAGGATCAGTATTGAAAAGGAACATATTGAAAAGAATCAATAATTATTGGACCTAAGAATTACCTAAAGAGATTCAAATATAAAGAAAAAACTTTTACTAGAAATCAAATGCAAATGTGGTTGATGGTCCTTGCATAGGTAGGGCTTCCTTCTGGGCAAAAGATACATCGTATGGCTTGATGTTAGTTGAGCATCCTTGCCCTTAATCCCATGTCACACTGAACATTGTATACAGTATAGCAGAATTGTTAAGAGCACAGGCTCTGAAGCTAGACTTCTGGACTCAAATTTTGTTACTGCTGCTTTCAGACTGTGTGAGCTCAGGCAAGTAACTAAACTGCTCAGAACCTGTTCATCCACTGTAAAATAAGAACAATAATATACACATACCATTTCTTTTTCTAACTATTAAATGAGTTAATACCTTTAAAGTAATTAATGAATCCATAGCTCAACATGTGGTAAGCCATTACTATTGCTAGCATTGGAGTTTCCTTCTTTCATTTGAATTAACAAGAATTTGAAAGCCAGTTTTAGAGAAAGCCCAAATTGAAGAACCAGACAAAGGGAGAAAATCATAGGCTAATTTTTAAAATTAAAATATTTGCTATATTTCAACCATTTCTAATGTAAATGTCTCGTATCTACCTTTGTGTTCATTGCTCAGGGCTATTCTGTGAATTCTGCTCATGCCTAAATCATGGTTTCTTTTATTGCCTAACTTAGGCAAGATGGACAGCCAAGAACTGTGGCACGAATGTTTCTTTTCGGGGATAGAATGAATCCTCTAGTTGGGTTAAAGATATCCTTCTAGTTTTGGATTGTTTTATCCAGGTGTTTTCAAGGTTGGTTCAATTTACCAGAGAAAGAATGCCAATTGGGTGGCTTTTATAAAAAAGGTAAGCTTCTGCTAAGAGACACTCAAAAACCTTTTACCTGCCCTTTGCAGGTCACTGGCTCCTGCATTAGCCTATGCAAGGGTTGCCTCCTTTATCTAAGTTTTGCTCCCATATCCTAGTCCCTTTTCATCTAATTTATAAGTTGTATAAAGTATTCATCAGTTTGTAATTGTCCCTGTGATTTCAGTATAGATGACTACTTCTCATGCATTAAATAGTGCTCCATAAAGCTATGTGTAAATGAAATAAAATGTGACTCAAGGAATTTCAATACTTCAACAATTGCAAGTCTTCCCTTTTCCAATGTACTCTGTCTCACTTGTTCCATTACATCATGGGGATGTGCAAAGTGAAAATTGTCTGGTATATTTTCTTTCTGGAAGAGTAATGGAAAATCTTTGAATTGCTGAGATTATTGGAATGTCTATTATCTAAGAGCAGGTGTTGCCAGTGAGACCAGTGGTGTGTGTGTTGAGTGAGAAAGGGAGGGGAGAGTGGGATGGTTCAGTATCTAATTTATGTAATTAATTTCTGTAGAACGAAACATACTATATATTTAGCTAAGGAATATTGACGTGACTCCTGAAGGCTAGGGATCCACAATACTCTTCCTGTGAATATAAGACCATAAAAAAATAGGCAGGTTCTATAAATAACTTTGAGGTCATGAGCACAGCTTGTCAGTACTGGCATATGCAGCATTTTAGAAGAGTGAGTAATGTTCTGTCTTATTTTTAGAATGTATTGACTTCAATGGAATAAAAGACTATTTAATGGGGCGGGGGGAAGACTATTTAATAACTTTTCTTGTAGGCTGATGGGGTAAAGGGAAATCTTTGTTGACTGCTGAAGAAACATGAATCTGCAAATTTTAGTGGGTTTAAGTAACCTATGGTTGTAAACTTTTATTTAAGCAAAGTAATAATAAGGTAAATAATGGTACCATTTTATGCAAATTAAGGGTGCCTTTTCCTTCCTAAATTTTTGCCTTCCTAATTGTTTAGTACCTTAATTCCTTTATACTAAAAACCTAAGGGCACCAGTCTAAAATGCCCAGTGACTCAGCAGAATGAGACAAAAACCTTTATATTAAATCTAAGGTATGATATAAAGATCAAATGCCTCTCTATTCAATCCCATGAACATAAATAAGATCCTACGGTATTTAAATTACATCCAGGGAAAGGCAACAGAAATGAGTAGCGTTGAGAAGACTTCTATCGAGGGAGAGCAACAGCTATGACTGATAGCAAAACCTCTAAAATGAATATAAATCCAAAGTAGTGTTTTAAACAACACAACGGGAGCTTCAGAGTTAAAGAAAACAGTCAATTATATAGCCAACTATATAAATAATTACTTTTTGTACATCTGAGTCAATGGATATAAATATTGACCCCAATACAGACAGAAATATTGAGAGAACTCTCTTACAAGGGTTTCAGGTGGAAAAAGAATACTGGCTCTATAAATCTATGAGATTTAAAGAAGTGTAAGTATCCAACATGGGAGGGTGACCAAAGACAGGATAATAGAAATGGTTACATTGATAAAGAGGAAAAAAAGCCTGTGCTCTGAACAGAAATTTGCTTATACTTATATGAATATGGTCAATATTTTTTAAAAAGACATCTAAGAAGAGGAAATGAGTGTGGATAAATTTTAGCAAAATGTGACCAACATGACATGTCTACTTGGTAGAAGAGGGAAATACCATGGCTGTGCCTTTCAAATGAAGAACTCCCTAGTAAGGACAGTAACTATCTGTTATTAAATAGAGTTCAAACAATTCCATAATCTAGGTCTTTAATCTAGATGGAAAATGTCTCAATACTGTACCTGGACTCACCAGCTATTTTTAGAATTCAGATCAGGGGAAATTGTTTTTTATCTCGAAACTTCTATTGATCCTGATTTAGTGCTTTGTACTCCAGGGCTCCCAGAGAGAAGTGACATGTAAGAGTGACAAGTAATAACATCATTTCCTGGTCTTGTCTGTAGTTCCTATTTATTATAACTCTATATCAAGGGTTAGAATTATATATATATATATATATATATAATTATATATATATATATATAATTATATATATATATATATATATAATTATATATATAGGGGCGCCTGGGTGGCACAGCGGTTAAGCGTCTGCCTTCGGCTCAGGGTGTGATCCCAGCGATCTGGGATCGAGCCCCACATCAGGCTCTTCTGCTATGAGCCTGCTTCTTCCTCTCCCACTCCCCCTGCTTGTGTTCCCTCTCTCGCTGGCTGTCTCTATCTCTATCGAATAAATAAATAAAAATAAAAAAAAATAATTATATATATATATAAAATTCCCTTAAAATCCTGAAGAGCTCTGTGGAAACTGATTAGCTATTTTCTATTCCCTATTACAAACCAAATACAGGAGAAAAATAAAAGGCAAACCTCCATGCATGAAGTGATCACCATAATTTGCATCTCCAGTTTTCTTTCACCTTCAATATCTCTCACCTATCTGGTCCACTTCCACCTTTCTTCTCTGTCTTGGGCCATTTTCCTCACAGTCAACATTGGACTTAAGCTCTTAGAGGTCTCTGATTTTCCATTTTAATGTTGCTTAGATGGGATCATTTTGCTTTGTATAAGTTCAAGTAGAAACTGACTTTTACAAAGGAACTTTTACTAACATTTAAGAGGAAGGTGTTTTTACATTGACCAAATGTAGAGTTGATCAAAAGCAAGTAGTATGGCTGACAGAGCTTGCGAGATCCTGCCCTATTTTCTTGTCTTTTACACTCTTTTCTCATGACCAGATTAAATTATTTGGATTGCTAGGCTAAGGCAGACATAAGCTATCTCTCTTGTCATACTGAGGTTCTTAGGAATTTTTGTTTGTTTGTTTGTTTGTCGATTTTGTATCAGAATGGCCACTTTGGTTCTGGGCTCTGTTGAGCTCATGGTCTACAGTTATCTTTAACTGTTGACTGTTATCTTTCACAGTCATCTGACTTTTCCTTCAGTATCTGGATGGAGAAGGCCCATCCCTATCTGGCCCCTAACAATGCTTTCTGAGGTTCAGAAAGAAACATCCCACAAGGCGCTTATCGTTGTTGTATGACTTTTCTAAATATTATTTGAGTTGTAGAGTCATTGGTCTGGTCTCCTAGTCCAAACATGTGAATGATCAAACCTTCAGCTGATTCTTGTACTCAAGCTGGGAGTGACTCCCAGCTTGCAAATCATCCCAGCAGGAATAAGCCATCCTGTCTGTGCCCCTTCCAAGCTCCTGACATACAGAATGTATGAGCATAATAACATAGCTGTGGTTTTATGCCACTAAGTTTGGAGTGTTTGTCTCTCCAAATGGTAACTGAAACAACTGGGGGTAAATATTTTGGAGTTCATAACACATACATTGCATTTAAATCCTTGAGACTAGATGGAATTGAAAAAGATCAATGTCTGTGCCCTGAGTAGAGACTGAGCAGAGACTAAGCACGGCAGATTTAGAAGAAATAGGCAGTGGGCTAAAAGAGCACCAGGAGAGTATGGTGTCGTGAAAGTCCAAGGAAGAGAACTGAAATAGGAAGTGATGCATTTTTTGGTAATGAGACCAAGAATATGGTTGTCAATTTTCTCCCTTCCCTCAGAGTGACTGACTTCAGCTGGTTGGCTTCAGTGATTAACTTAGTAGTAGTGGAGAAAAAAAAATCATTGAAGTTGAGAGGTCAAATAAAGAAAACTTTAAACACATTTTGAAATGATATTTAAAATAATTACTTAGACTTCAGATCATTAATGCTCACCACCAGTATTTTCCAGCTGTAATTTCTGTAATTAATGTGCGGTCCAAATGATAGCCAGGTGCTTCCCAATTTTTCAAGATCTAGGCCCTTTTCTAAATTTTCTATATATTTTCTCCATAAAAATACCTTATGTTTATATTCTCATGGCTACCTTGGACAGCTGCTTCTTCATGGGCCATCTCTGATCTGAGTCACACATGCTCAGATATGGAACATGGACTCTTCAATTTATACACTTATTCATACAAATTGAAAAAAAAATGGAAGGTAGGTAGAAGGGGGTTAAGATCATAGCAACCAAAACAACTTTGAGTGGAACAGTAGACGTCAGTCTTGATTAATCCTTTGTCCATCCGACAGCCAATGTCTCCACAATGACCTCTTACCCCATCCAGCATCCAGTCTCACACCATCTCTTTGGTTGATCTCTCTTCCACCTACCGTCTTGCTTCCTCCTCTCTCCTCCTGGAAAACTCCAGGAACTCCACATTATTTCTTAATTCTACAGAACAATTTTCCCTTCAAGGTGTTCAGCAAATGAAATTCCCTTCCACAAGAGGTGGTGTGGTTATGAATAGATAGAAACTCTGCTCTTACTTTTGCTTCATTTTAATGTTTTTTCCCCCAGGTTTTTGGTTACTTTACTCAGAAAGTTTCCCTGGTGTATGTTCTGACTTTTGCATATTTGAAAATATTGGCTATTTTTGCCTTCATGCATAAGGATAACTTGACTGTTTTAGCATTCTAAAGTCACAGTCATCTTATTTACAACTCTGTGGTTGACACTCCTTTCCTTCTTTCACTTGGTGTCATAGAGAAAAATCTTTGAGGCTGATCTAATTTTGCAAGTAAGTAGCTTTTTGCACTATTTTTTGAATGTTTTCCCTCATCATTGAAGTTTATTATCTATCCTTTCCTTTGAATTTTTGAAGAATTTTATAAGTTTATCTTCTACATAACTAATTTTGCTTTTTCAGATATAACAAATTGGGTTAATTTCATCTTTGGTTTATAATTTAGAATTATGTTTTTTATCTCTCTTTCTCTCTCTTTTGGCATAAGAGATTTTTTTTTCTAGAATATTTGTGGTAGTCAGAATAATGACCTCCATCCCCAAAGATTGCCAGGCTCTAATCCCTGGAAACCAAACTGAGAATATGTTACTTTATGTGGCAAAAGGTACTTTGCAGATATGATTATGTTAAGGATCTTGAGATAGGAAAATCATCCTGGATTATCTGGGTGAGCTCAATTTAATCAAAGGATTCTTCTAAAAGGAAGCAGGAAGATCAGAATCAGAGAGAAATATTGAAAGATGCCACTACACTGCTGGCTTTGAAGACGGAGCGTGGGCCACAAGACAAGGAAGTGCAGGCAGCCCGTAGAAGCTAGGAGGTCAAGGAAATGGATTCTCCCCTAGAGCCTCTAAAAGGAACAGAGACCTACTGACACCTTGATTTTAGAATTTCTAACCTCCAGCCTGGTAAGAGAATACATTTTATTACTGTGGTCATAATTTTGTGGTAATTTGTTAAGCAGTAATAGGAAATTAATATATATTATCTCTAATTTATAGGTAAAAAAATCTCTTCTTTGATTTTATTGTACTTAAGAATAAAAAAAATTTTAGAATGGTTTTCTGTTTGTTGTAATAACTTATTTTTAAAAGAAGGTAGTTTTGATTTTTCAAAGAAGGAATGGAGTCTAAATCATAGGATCTTTCCTTAAGTATGGTAATTTTTCTCAGTTTGGTCATCTATAGAGGGCTATCTATGCTTTCCTAATCTTGTTTTATAAGACAAGTAGAAACGGAAATAGTTTTTGTTGACCTGATGTGATTTCCTACTAGTATCTTTCCTGTCTAGATCTAGTGATAAACGAAAAAATTCTGATGTCTTCCCAAATCTCAAGGTTTCTGAAATCACTCTTTCCTCTAACAGAGAAATAAAGTAATTCAAGCTCTGATCCAATGTGAGTGTAGATAATGTAGTTGTTTCCCAAATGATTTCTGACAATTTCAAGTAAGTTCTTACAAATTTACTGATGACTTGCCACCGATCACTATGAATCATTTAGAGAATAATTACTCAGTAGTTACTCTGATCTTAAAATGTAGATAGTATCATGTCGTTTCCTTGTTTAAATTCTTCAGCAGCTCCTCATTTCACTTAAGAAAAAGACAAAAATGTTTCGACTCACACACTGCGGCATTATTTGTCCTCTGCCTACGTCTCCAGGATCATCCACTGCTGTCGTCTCTTACCATTGTCCTTTGGGGCCTTAAACACACCAACTTCCTTCCTACCTCAGGACTTTGCATATAGCCTTTCCTCCATGAAGTGTTCTTTCCCCTTTCTGCCTCCTAATGACCCTTCATACTTCAGGTCTCATTTTAAGTGTCATTCCCTCGGAGGTTTCCCATGACCTTGCCTGCCAGCTGGAATGAGCTCCTGCTGCTACAGCTTCTAACAGAATCCTATGAATTTTCTCAATGATCCTGCCCCCTCCAAAAGGCTATGACTTTGAGGAAGGCAAGGACTCGGCCTTTTGATACAATCTGTCTCCAGAGCCAAGCTCAAGGAATATTTGAGTCAGTGAATGAATCTGCATTGCTGTTTCTGGCTTCTCCATGGGGACTTCTGGCCATTTGATTTCACCCTCGTTTTATTCCATTAATTTGTCTTCATCCCAGAGCATGAACACCACCTCTCATCTTTGTTTTTCATTCCCCACGTCAGTGCTAAAGGAAGACTGACACCAAGTTGCAGGTTTTACTGATTTTTTTTTAAACTTCATTTATTCATTCAGAATATTTACTGAGCCATTATCCACCAAGCACTATTATAGATGTTTGGTGGTTCTCTCTTGGAGTGGGGAACAAGGTGCAATGTTGCCAGTTCCTTGCTCCATGAGGCCTTTCGGTACCAATGATATGGTCCAAATATTTTGGTCCACATAAGTGAGGTTGTGCTCCTGATGAGGCAATGCATGGATTTCACTTTGAACCCTAATACCTTCAAATTTCAAAGGATGGTATTATTAATTGGTCAGTGTTTCCTTTATTGCATTATAGGTACATTGCTCTTTTAAAAGAGGATGTTTGACATTGATACTCCATGCTATCCTTCAGTATAATTCCATCTATGTAACTTTTAACAGAAATGCCTCCAAGTTTCTTCATCTGACCAGTATTCATTTTTACTTTCTGGTGCTAATGTAGAATTGTTTTTCTCCTTCCCTTTTATAAATATTATATGGGGCACTGCAATCAGAATTTGAGAGGCGGGAGATAAAAGTCTGCTCTTGTCATTATCTTGCCCGGAAGCGTCGAATGATTTCTTCACCAAACTGCAGTCTCCATACACTCTCTCTTGTCTGTTGTCTATTTATCAGTTCATTTTTGTTATGAGTAGGAACTGCATTCCAGGAAATTATTATGCATATTAAAAACTCAAGAGTATCCATAGAGCATGAAATATCCTGTAATAGATTGTCCAGAGAGCTGCAGAGGAAGATTTCATGATGCTAGTAGCATTTGCATTTCATAGTTGATTGAGTACCCTTGTGAAATGAATGAGAACTGTCATAAATACTTCAGACTGTTGATTCACTCCAATATATTGGCATTTGAATGTTCATCACCCCTATCAAGTCAATTCAGCATTACTAACTTCACTTCTCGGGAATGGGATTTTTGTAGCCTTCTTCTCCATAACTTGGCAGAAGAGAAGAGAGAATGCTCCATGAGATATAAAAGGGTGTTAGAATTCCTCCATTTTATAAGTGAATTCAAGTAGCATCAGATGAAACCCAACCACATATGTGTGGAAATATGAAACACTAGGTATGGATAACATTCAGGTGTTAAATGAGATTACTGCATAAAAAAAACTCTCCTCAAAATAGACTTGTTCTTTTGAACTGAATCATTGGAGAATAATCTTGAAAGAAGAACTTCCAACACTGGTTAGGGCTATTATCCATTAGAATGACTTCATAGGAGTGGCTTATAAATATCCTTTTAAATATCCTTGAATTTTTCTCCTATATTCTACTGGCTACCTATTTATCTTCCCTTAGAACTTTTTAAAAAAGCAAATGTGATAAGGCAGTGGGTATATCATTAATTTCATTTTCTAGAGGTAATAGGCATGGATTTTTCTTTGTTGTAGGTAAAACATGTCATAAATCTGAAATACAATATTAATCTACTCTTATCTTCCTATTCCACATCCTGAGATAACCCAGCATATCAGTATCAGGATGGTGTCTATCCTCCACATCATTTTCTATGTTCATACCAATACAATTAAGATAAACTTTATATACATATATGTGTGAAAGTATATGTGAAATATATGAAAATATCTAAGGCAAGATAAGAAATGAACTAAACCTATTATAAAACTACTATAATCAAAAGAATATGGTAGGGGCTGAGGAATAAACCTTTCTCATGCACACCTCTCTATATTCTGGGTGGCTAAAACACATGAGCAGTTAGGGTTAGCCTCCTGCTTCCATTGCCACGGATTCTCCATTTTCCGTAGTAGCACTGTCCAGCAGAACTTTCTATGATGATGGAAATATTCTATAACTGGTTCTTCCCAGTAGGGTAGCCACTAGCTACATGAGATCTCTGGGCACTTGAAACATAGCTCATGAAACTAAGGTACTGAATTTTTTATTGTGTTTAATTTCAATTAATTGAAATGTAAGTGGTCATAAGCCGCTGGATTGGACTACACAACTCTAAAACTTCAAACCCAAACTCTTTATCAAGTATTTAAGATCCTCCATGATTTTATCTCAACCTGAGCTCAAAGCCTGTAGGACCTAAGAATACAAACTGAAGAGGGTGGCGCTGCTGGTACATGAAAGGCAAGCCTAAAAGCATGGCTTACATCACACATGGGCAATCTGTCCTCACCTCTCTTTGAATACAGCGTCAACTCTATTCTTATTGAAAGCACAGCTTCTGCTTAAAAATCATTCAGCCAGTTCCCCTTCCTCCTTCTCCAACTCATGTTTTTGATTACTGCAGGCATGTTAGTTAGAAAGAAAGAGAATGTAAAATGTGAATATAGTCTCGTGGTTAGTTAACCTTTTATAATGCTTACATTAGGGGAATGGACAGGGTAGGACTAACATCCTGTTGGCTAGCTGTATTAGGTTTTACCACATTCAATTGTTTGAGAGATAATCTGATACATGTTTACTTCCAATTGTTTGGCAGCAGGGCTCTACTAATTAATATCTCTGGAAAAGATTTTATGAATCCTGTTGACATACTGACAGATGACATTTTAAATTAATTTTTGTGTCCTTGTCTTTCACTTATATGGACAATCAAGAACTATGATTTGGGGACAGTAAGTTCATGCTTTGTAATGGTCTTATATGTGAAGAATGCAAAGGACATAGATATTTGATCTGATTGTATATCTGATAGCTTTGAGATTCCATTGATCTGAATACTATTATTTTCAAAATTTCTATGTCAGTAACTGCTTAGCTCTCCAGGGATTGTGCGTTTATGAGTGCAAATGGCCTCCTGATTTTTGTAAAACAAAAACTAGCTCTTCTTTGGCAGGCAAAATGTTTCCAGTGAAGTGATCTCCTTTTCTCACATTAAATTACAAAGATTGGATTTTTTAAAATGTTTTGTCTATGCAACATCTTTAACATTTTAATTGATTTGAAATGATCTTGGCCTTGTAAAGTAGGCTCACTGAATGGCTAGGTTTTTCTTTATTCTTCGAACCAGTACAAGCATTTCACAGCACCTGGTTCTTTGAAAAGCAAAACCCAAGCCATACCTACAATGTTGGCACTTCGCCAAAAAAGTCCTTTTGTGTGTGTGTGTGTGTGTTGTGGCGAATCATTCATAGTCTATAAGATCTATCAAAATAGCCTTGTTTGAAAACCTTGTTTTCCCTATTTTTTCTTCTTCAGATGACTCATACTTCAGTGCTTCATGTCTAGATTCTCTTTTCTTTCTTGTTTCTCATCATGTTCATTCAGAAGACGCTCTTTCACTAGTTCCAAAATTTGTATTTCTATATTCTGTCAGTTTTCATCTTGAAACATACACACAGCAATATGCTCTGAATCATAAAATTCTGCATTAAAACCCAACACTTAAGAAAACCCCACATATTCTCAATACAGGTTTACCTGCACTTCTGTTCCCATTTTTATTTATGACAAATTTATTAACATTTTAAATTCATTGCCACTTGAAACTTTATTTCATCTGTTAGGAAGATTTTGGCTGCAAGAAACACAGAAGTCAATGCTAAGAAGCTTAAGCAATAAGGACACATAACACTTCACGGAGGAATCTGAAAAGTATGGTGGCTTCGATGTCAGTTGAATGAGTGATTCAATAAAGGTCTCAACAACTCAGATTCTTCCTGTCTTTCTCCTCAGCCATTCTTTTCTTTTAAGTCAGTTTCACTGTGGCATAATTTACATATAATAAAATGTATAAATCTTCAGTGTACAATTAGATGAGTTTTTACAAATGTATACTCATGTAGTCACCAGTACCATCAAGAAATGAAACACTTCTGTCATTCCCAAGAGTTCCACTAGCCCCCTGGCAATCCATCCACCCCTTCAAACCAGTCCCAGGGAATTTCAGTGGAATTATATGATACATACTCTTTTGTGTCTTCTTTGCTTTCTGTAACACCACACTTTTGGGATCCATTCAGGTTGTTGCTCGTTTGTTCCTTTTTATTGCTGAGTGATATTCCACTGTGTAGGACATATATTATATACCACAATCTGTTTATCCATTTACTACTTGATGGGAATTTGAGGTGTTTTCAGTTTTTGATTATTACCTAAGAAGCTGCTATAAACATCTAAGTACAAGTCTTCATGTAGATACAGGATTACATTTCTCTTGGGTAAGTACCCAGGAACATGAATGCCGGGTCATATGCTAATTATACATTTAATAGTATAAGAAACTGATAAATTGTTTTCTGAAGTGGCTGTAGTGCTTTGGATCCCCACCAGCAAAGAAAGATACTGTTATTCCATATACCTACTAAAAATTGGTATCTTAATAGGGCTTTTTGAAGAGCAAACATTTTTAATTTTGATGAAGTTAATTTAGCGACTTCTTTTAGGCTTTCAGTTTTTTTGGGTACATTCTAATTGTATAAAGCCAAAGTTCACCAAGATTTATAAAATCTAAGATCATAAAGGGTTTCTCCCAGGTTTTCTTCCAAAAGTTTTATAATTTTGCATTTAGGTTTAGGTCTATGATCAATTTCAAGTCAAGTTTTAAATGAGGTGTGAGTTAAGGGTTGAATTTTTTTTCTTTTATTCTTCCTTTCTTTTTTTGGATTTGTGAATATGTATTCCAACCTCATTTGTTGGACATTCTGCCATTTCTGGTGTATTAGATTTATAATTTGTACCTCATGGTCACAAGATGACTGCAGAAATTTTAGGCATCGCATCCAGAATGATATCCAGGAAAGAACATCTCTTTATAGAAGTGTCCAGAAAACTTTTCTTTGCCTCTCTCTATACTTCATAAATACATACCGGCCAAACCAATCACTGGAAGGCGAATGGTACCATCATGATTCATTTATTCATTTAATAAGAAAATGGTGTGTTTTCTCTATTTGCATCATAGGGACTGGGAATACAGTAGTGACTCAAACAGTCAAAAATGTTGCCTGTTCTCATGGAACATACAATTTGCTGAGAAAGACAAATAAATAAGTTACCTGTATAATATGTTGCTGTACAATACTAAGTACTAGGAAGAAAAAAGGAAAAGGGGCTATGATATTGTGGGTGGCTTGGAATTTGAAATAGGGTGGTTAAGAAAGGTCTCCCTGAGTTGACTTTTGAATAAAGACCTGAAGAAAGTGATGGAGTAGTCCATACCTATACAGACTGAAGAATGGTCGAGGCACAAAGAAAAGCGCAAAAGTTCTGAGAACAGCAAGGAGGCCACGGTGGTTGGAGGGAGTAGTAGGAAATGGGGGAGGTATGGAACATGTAGGTCATTGCAGGTAAGTCATTCTCAACCAGGGACAACTCCAACAACATTTATAAAATTTGGTAATGGTTGATTTGGGCCATTACAACTCGGTGGGGAGGGACTGCTGGGGAAGCCAGGGATGCTGCTAAATATCCTACAGTGCTAAATATCTTATCTACGGGAGATAGACCACCTCTGGACCCTCCTCCCCCTCTCGATAAAGAATCATCTGGCCCAAATGTCAATATCGCCAAGGTTGAAAAACACTGTTTTAAGTCATAGTAAAGACTGGCTTTTATTGAATGACTCAGAATGACACTAAAGTGTTTTCAACAGAGGAATGATCTAATTTAAGCTCATAAAAAGATCATTTAGCAGTTTGCTGTGAATAGACTGAAGGCGTCGAAGGGTAGAAAATAGGGCCGCATTTAGAAGGGTACTGCAATTACCCAGGAAAGCCACGATGGCTATTGGACCAGGATGGCGGCAGTAGGGGTGGTGACAAGTGATGGATTCTGGATATATTTTGCAGGTTGAGCTAACAGATTTTGCTAACCCCCATAGACTAAATGTTTGTGTGCCCCCAACATTCCTGTGTTGAAACCTAATCCCCAGTGTGATGCTGTGAGGAGATGGGGCCTTCGGAGGTGATTAGCTCATAACCTTCCCAAACTTAAAAACTGTGAGAAATAAATTTCTGTTGTTTATGAGCCACCCGGTCCATGGTAATTCTGTGATAGTGGCCTGAACAAAGATACAAATACACTCCGTATACAGGTGTGAAGACAAGAGCCATGTAGGACCCCTCAGGAGTAATCTGTTGTGGTTGGTGCTGGAGCTGCATCTTCCCAAAGGAATTAACCTGGGGAAGTGGGTAGAAACCCGAACACACTTGGAATGGGAGAAAGAATGTCCATATGGGTGTTTGTCTAGGCAACCAATAGCATCTGTTACATATATATATATCTTACAGAAATAAGAATGGACATTGTTGGATTAGTGAGTCACTACCTTAAATGATGCAATTATTCTACATATAGACTACTGAACTTCTTTACAAAGGCTTTTATAGCCACAGCACCAAGCACTTCAGAAATGTTTTCTCATGCACCTTTCATTTGGTGACAGGTGAGTTCTGATCACCTGGCCTGTCTTCAGCAAGATTCCTGTTAACTCAGTTTAGCCAGAATACTCCCCATATCTCTGACATTTCCTCTTAACAGTTTTCCATCCACTGGCCCCCACCCCTTGACTATAAATTCCCATTTTGCTGTCTTTGGCACTGAATGCAGCTCTTTCTCCTATTGCAATAGTTTGGAATAAAGTTTTCTTTACCATTTTAACAAGTGTCGTTATAAATTTTTCTTCAACATACCTTATAGCCTAAATAACTACGGTTATTTCCAGTTCACAGACAAGAAAATGGAAGTTTTGTAAAGTACGTTTAGTCAAGATTATCCAACCAGTTAGTAGGTCTTGGGCAGTATGCCTCTGAGAACTGGAACACTGTCCTAGGCCTCCCGACTCATACCAGGCTTCTTGAGAACCTGACTAGCGTGACTAGCTAGTTACGGATAAGTGCTCAGTAAAGACTCGCCCACTGACTTGGAAACTTTGGGTATTGAGAGGACGGGAGACCTAAAATTCCTCCCACACAAATGCACCAAAGTGATCTGATGGCTCACCCTCCAGACTCTGGCGGGCAAGGGTGTGCGGCAATCATACAGCCCCCTTCACGATTTAGAGCCCAGTCGCTCTTCCCCTGGGCGTCTCTGGACCGCTCACGGAAGCACCGGCCGCTGGCCGTCCGGGGCTTCGCGGGCCCCTACGCCTGCGTCTCCGCCGGAGCCAGACGGCGCGGTTGCGGGGACGTCAGCGTGGGCCCCTCCGAGGGCCAGCTTGGCCCGGCCCGCCTCCCCGCGGGATTGGAGGCCCGTGGCCCCGCCCGGCCCTAAGAGCGGGCGGGAGGCGCCTCGCGCGGCCTGGCGGCGGGGGAAGCCCGGCCCGGGCCGGCCCTCTCTCGTTCCCCGTCCTGGGCGTCGGGCGGAGCGGCCCTTCTGTGTTCCGCTTCCGCCTGCCCCGCCGCGCCGCGGGAGGAGCAGTCATCGGAGTCAGCGCGGAGCCTCCCGGCCTGGGCTGGTCCCTGCTTCCGCGGTTGGTCCCTCACTTTTTCCTAACTCTGGGTGAAAGCCGGCGTCCCCTTCGACTCGCATTAGCCCAGAGCGCGAGCCGGAGGAGTTAGGCGCGGGAGGGGTCGGGTTCCGCTTTTCGGCGGCGCAGAGAGAGCTTGGGGGCGGGAAAGTAGTCTCCAGACGCCGGCGAGCTTCGCGGCGTGTCGGGCCGGGGCCGCCGTGCCCCCGGCCCCAGCCTCGGCCCGCCCAGCCCAAGCCCGGTCCTGGCACGTGTCGGGCCTCTGGACACCGACTTGTCCCCGGCAACTCGGGTTGAGCGCTTTTCACCATAGCCCTGGAAGGAACCCCAAAGCAGGGGGGCATCCGTGTTGGGGCTGGCCTTGAGAGGAGGCCGCAGCTTGCCCCTGGGAACCCCGCCCAGGATGTGCAGTTTCAGTTCTCAAGTTCTTATGCCGCGGACTTCCCTCCTAAACTGTGTTTATCCTCTTTATATTTACTCAGGATTTATGCCCTGCTGAAAGTTGTTCTTTAAAGACTGTAGGTTTCAAGTCCACAAATATGTATTGGACACCAGTATATATAAAGTATTGTTCCAGGGGAACCCCCACAAAACTACGGGAGGCATAGTTCACGTAAATTACCTGCTTGCCTCGCGGTTGTGTTAGGAGGACAGGTGAATATCGTTAGAGGTTTCCGCTGTGTTCCTCTGCTCTGAGACGCCGATGCTAAGTAAAAGATAGCAGGGCATTGGATTAAAGTAGCTGAAGGAGGGAAGCCTTATAAAAAGGAACAGAAACTTTCTCATTCAGAAAATGGAAACATCATACAACGAAAACTTTACATTAACTTTAATTTCAAAGCACTTACCAGTTAGTTTAAAAATTTGGGGGCGGGGGAATACTTAGAGGATTGCAGTTACCTTCACATTTAAATTAGCTTCAGGAAGATATATGCTGTGTGTGTGTGTTTCCCTATGCAATTTTCTCTTCCAGCTAAGTCTTTCATTGTGAAATTCACAAACCTTTCTACTCCTGTAAATGAATCATCTCTAAAGCATGGCAGTTTTCACTTTGGTGAGGGTGGGGAAGACACAGGGTATAGAGAAACAAAGACGCGGGGTCTAAAGAAACAAAAGAGTAGTGCGTCGGCCCTGAAAATGCACGTGGCCTTGTGCTCTGAGAAGTTACATCTCCATGAAAATTACGGGCTTACTTAACAAATATTTCCTGAGTACCTGCTCTGTGTCACTGATGTGACTGGCTGTGCTTGGTGATACTTATTGCCCTTGTCCATGTTTTCCTCATCCAAAGCGGTATTCTCTCCTAGTGACCAAAGACCTCAACTTTGATACTTAACATTCTCAATGAAAGGAGTATTTGCATGTATAGGAAATTTAGTTTCTCTTTGTCATCAAGAGTTGTAAACTCATTTCTTAGGGTATATTCTGCACTGTTAGTAGGTATTAAAGATTCCCCTAAATGAATTTTGGACAGGTTAAGTGAAGTTCAAAAGGTTTGTTTGTTTTTTAATATCAGTCCTTCTTGCATTTCAATGTTGTATGAGAAATTCTGATTTGAATATAGTGTGTGGGCTTTCCCAAGTCCTGTTGACCTCATAATCCTAATTTGTAGGAACCTGGAAAAGTGCCCCATAGAAGACATTTTGAGAAATGTATTTTAACTGGACTTTTTGTTGTTTTTATTTTCAATGACTTATCTCAACCTTTCTGCCAACAGAAGTGATGCCACCAAGAAGAAATGAGAAATACAAACTTCCTGTTCCGCTTCCAGAAGGCAAGGTTCTGGATGATATGGAAGGAAAACAATGGGTGCTGGGCAAAATGATTGGTTCTGGAGGATTTGGACTGATCTATTTAGGTAAAGTATGTTACCAAATATTCTTGTATATGTGATGGGAACTGTGATCACTTAGTATTTTAAAAATTGGAAACTTTGAATTACAATAGATTCATAAATGTACTTTATTAAGTAAATGAGGATCATTAATGTTTATCGGAATGTCTGGTTTAAGACACAACTGACTCCACTCTTTGCTGTCTGTGTTTTTCTGAATGACTCCTAGAAGTCCTTCCAAAGCCTAGTTACAAAGTCCACCAGATAAATATTAATGTTCTTTTTTGAGAGTATGTTTTCCTGGAAACATTGCTTTTTATAGCTCAGAAACTACAGCTGTATAAATCCAAACACTCTGTGAATCTTAACCATTAATATTTGAGTAATACAGGGTTGTGGTCATTTCTTAACTAGGCTTCACTAAAGAATTGAGTCTTAATACCTTGAGGCATCTGTTGTGTGGAATGAATGGACTTCTCTCCTGTGCATCGAGATGGTACTAGTTATTTGCCATCCTTGATAAATGAGAAAATAGACACTCAAAATTGTTTTTTGTGTTCTTCGGTACAGATAAAGAACTCTAGTTGAATATATTTTTACACTACATTTAAAAATTTTTAAATTACACTGAATTTAAAAGGATCATTCCGGGCTACCTTAAATCTGTAGTTTAATGATCAGAACTATCCATTACATGACTGGATTTAATGAATAAAATAAGATAAATATTAGTGATTAAAAAAAAATTACCCTCAAGGATAAATTCTCCTAAATGGATTGACTCATTACATCTGTTCTTACAGGAGTTTAAGAAGCTGGTAAAAGACCTCCACTGGGGGAATCTTGGATTCCTCATTAAACATTTCAGACGGTAGGGAAGCAAAGACTTTCCCTCCCTCTCCTAGGTTTGAGAGCTGGGTTTATGAAATAAACTGACAACAGGAGAAAAGCTACACCAATTTACTAGTTTTTAATGTTATGTGCATGGGGATATCACAGTAAAAAAAAGTGAATACCCCAAAAAGCAGTGAGAGTTGAGAACTTATACACTGTCTTAATAGGGGAAAGAGAGAGGGGATGGAGGTCGCTTAAAGGACAGTAATGATCTATAGGAAAGATGAATGGGCCTTTAGGAGAATAGATGGGGGATATGTTAGTTTGTAACAGGGCTTGTCTGGGAGTGGTGTCAACTTCTAATGTCCTGTGATAAGAGTAGTTTTTTTCTGGTGGTGAAACTTCCCTGGAGGGAGTTTATAGCGATTGAGTCTTTTTTGGAGGATCTGTCTTCATGCAAATAAAGGGAGTTCAGAGAAAGCCCCTTCCTTTTCAGGTACCCTCAGCCTGAAATAATCCTTATGCCGAAGAGGCAGAGTTTAGAGTTTCATATTTCACCACCTTCACAGACCTGTTTCATGGATCACAATGGTTAGAGCTCCTTTTTTGATGGAATTGTCATTTTGAACCAATGCATGAAATTCGGTAAAGAGATAACTCCTTATTAATCATCTTGGTGTCTAATCAAGTTGGGAAGATAAAACCAACACACACCTTTAAAATGTATGGGTTAGAGAACAGTTTCCTCATCGAAAGACTTTGAACTTCCTTGAAAAATGTTATGATTCTGAGTAGTAGGTTGACAGTGCCGTAAGCAGCGCTGTTCAGGAGAAGGGTAATGCAAGCCACTTACGTAATTTAAAATTTTCTAAGAGCAACATTCAAAAAAGTAAAAAGAGATGAAATTTATTTCAATTATATATATTATTTAATCCAATATATCTAAAATATTCCAACATGTTATCAATATTTTAAAAAAAAATTATTTCTAGCTACAGTCTTTAAAATCCAGGATATATCTAGTCACATTTCAGGAGCTCAATAGCTACTTGGAGCTTGTGGCTGCCTTTTAGATGGTACAGGTAAAGACCATAAGAGTATACATAGAGTCCACAGAGAGTAGATTTCCCCATAGAATTAGTGTTGACTGAGACTTTGAATTAGTGAATCCTCTTGTGTAGCAAAGAGCTAGGATCTCTAGTATACTTGACTCAAAGTCAGAGATAGGGAGTTGAATAAATTTCTGTTGTCTCTGAGCTATAACCTTGGCTCTCATGGCTTACCAGTTATACTTTTAGACGTCTAATCTTTGAATTATTTGAGTAATTTCAAAGAAATACAGAAAAGCATGGGTTGTAATGATCTTATTCCTTTTCTTTTTTAAAATGTAAATATATAAAATGTTAATATGTATTTAAATTTAAGTGTATTTTAAAAATTAAGTATAGGTCTATACACATATACATACATTCACTACTTGTGTGGTTCCTGTTGTGAAAATGAAATTTGGTCAGGCATGTGATCTCTTTGTCCCTATTTAAATACAAAAAAGTCTTTGCTTCTTTCCGTCTAAGTATATGTCACATATTTTTTACTTATTTTTTCTCCTTACCAAAGTATTTGTTTTACAACACTTTTTTTAAAGACTTATTTACTTATTTTAGAGAGGAGAGAGAGAGAGAGAGCATGAGCAGGAGGGGAATAGGGAGAGGGAGAGAGAATCTCAAGCAGACTCCACTCTAAGCATGGAGCCTGATGCCAGGCCAGATCTCATGACCCTGAGATGATGACCTGAACCGAAACCAAGAGTCCTATGCTTAACTGACTGTGCCACCCAGGCGCCCCGTTTTACAACAGTTATTAAGGTTCCGTATGTTATACTGTACACTCCACTATCTGATTGTTAGAACCTGGATCCTGGGAATACTAGCCAATGCATGCCACTGGGGAAAGATTTTAAAGAAATGTTTAGCTATTTTGAGGTAGAGGCTCCATGCTTCAGAGTATAAAATAAAGCTGTGTGTTCCAAATGTTGTCAGTGTTCCATCCAGAGTGGCACTTGTAAATCATAGGATCAGCTCTTTAATGAGATGCCATCAGCAATCACTTCATTGAGCTTAGTTTTTACTGATTATTTTCAAAAGCCATCTAAGCAAATTCATATGAAATTGTATCATATTTTTTGCACTTTACCATGTTTCTCAGCATTTCCTGTATATAAGTGAAGAAATTCAGGTTTTCCTTAACACTACTTTTGTGTCTCGCTACTTTCTTTCTTTCTAGATAAACTGTTTCGGCAGACACTTCCTCAGTGTTTTTTGCCTGAGGCTGGGAAGAAACCCACCACCTTGTCTAACTCATTGTGCATGTCCAGCTGTCCTCTAGCTTTGAGATCAGTAGCCAACGCCTTTCAGGAATCATCAGCTGAGAGTCAAGGGGAAGGGACAGGGAATTTTGGTATTTGCTCTTGACAAATAATGTGCCTATAGCATTAGAAATAGTTGTAAGATGGAAAAGGAAGGTCTGAATACAAGAACCAAGCCATGGTTCTTTCTTTGTATATGAGAAGAAGGGGTGGGAGGAGGAAGCTGGTTCAGGGAATGGAAAAATTGCTGTCATTTTAGTATCAACTAAGTGAAAAAGTTTCTAAACTTCCAGGGAAGGAGAGAGAACTGAGTCTGAATTCCTCTTTACTGCCAGGTGCGACACAGAAGCAAGCAAACGAAGGGAGAATTGCATGAATGAGGGCATGGGTTTTAGTGTTAGGCAAATCTGGATTGAATTCTGACCTAAGACATTTAGAAACTGAATGACTTCTACCTAGTCACAAGACTTTGTTTCTGTTCTGTATCACTGAGATAATAATAATTGTGAGGATTAAATGGAGTAATGTTTTTAAAGAACTTGGAGCTTAGTAAGCACTTAAATGTAATTTATTTATGTGTTTATTTAGAAACTCCTATCCTCATTGATTACCTGAATCCCAGGTTCAGTGTCTGGTCCACAGGGGATGAGGATGGTGACAAAGACATCCATTGGAGGGATTTTCCATTTATCCTGGCCCTGGATTGTAATAGATTTGGCTACCGATGTCATAAAGTAAGAACATAGAGAATGCCATTGGAAGCCTATGACATTTTACTTACTGACCTAAATATTTTTACCCCTAAAATTTATAGTAGTAGCCATGATGATATAGTAAAAAGTTCTCATTTAAGTTGAATCTCATGTACTTCAGATGGAAGATACTGGGTTTCAGAAATTAGTAAAAAAAAAAAAAAATCAAGATAAAGTTATCTGTAATAAACTTAAGCTGAATTCCTTTGAAGGTTTATATGAGTAAAAACAGAAATGATTTATCTGCAGAAGTTTTAGTTTTTTGAAGTTGGGCATAGCGATGACCAGTTAGCATCTTTGGAATATCAAGCACAGAGTAGATGTTCAGCAGTTATTTGCCTGAGAGATTGAGACTGAGGTTGGGATATTCAACCTACACAAGCCAGTCTTCTTTACTCCCTTCCATAATTACAGACGTCACCCCTTAATTCCAGCCTGTAATCTTACAGAGTACTCTTAGTTGCAAAATAACTGAAACAGTTATTATGACATCATCTGTTGGAATCTATGCGTTATTGCCATAACTCAATAGCATTATTTTTTATAAAGAGTTACACATTATTATAACTAAAATTAAACTCTGGCAAAGCCTTAAGATCAAATCACTTATCCATGGATAAATGTGCAGACTTTATCTAGGTGATGGTCATCCATTTTTGGGGGTCATGTTTTCAGATTAGTTCCATTTTGCTTTAAACACATAGAAGAAATCTTTTTTTGAAGGGGGGTGAAGCACCAGGGTAGCCTAAGTAGGATTTTTAGGAGTTATCAAAGTTTAACTCACTTATTGATAAGGAAACAGACTTCTATTTTTGAAAAAAATAGAAAAGATGATTTATGCGTGTGTAGTTTTTACTTATTTCACTTTTTTGTCCACAGTAATGGATTCATTGTGAAGGTATGTAGAATAATGTTCAGAAGAGCCCAATGATAATGCAGCAGAGTGGAGTTACTGGAACACTTAATGCTTTATTATACATCGCTCTATTAAGTGTTATTTGGCAGTGTCTTCTACAGAAGGCTTTGGGATAAACAGTTAGTCCTCTCTGACAAAATGTAACATTATGGTGCCACTAGTATTGTAACTAGAAAATTTTGCAAACAATACTGTGGGGATGAAAAGAAGAAGGAAATAAACATGAAATAGGGAGAACTTGTACTAGAAACTGTAGTATATATGATAAAGTAATTATCAGATGAAGGTGTAGAAAGAGATAATCACAAGATGAAGGAAATCACTGGGATTTTGTGTATTTAATGCACTTGTTAGGCCTTTACACAAGAAAAAGAAGTCTGTAAGAGATGTGTTTTAATTTTGTATCTGCTGTCCACAGGCTATTTGAATTTTTAGAGAAAGAGGAGTGTTCATGTGCCTATGAGTTAAGAAATCTAAATATTTACAGAAGTTTGGGTTCTTTGTATGAAAAGGGAGAGTTCTTCTCAGGCTTAGCTTTTGCTTGTCTTTTTTATTTTGTTAAGTGTCTGATCTTCTTTTTAACATATATTATGGTTCTTCATTTTCAGCATTTTTACTTTCAAACTCTTTTGCCTTCAGGGAAGATTTACAAACTGCTGCATTCTTCTTTGATTTATACACTATGCTTCTTCTACTGAACCTGTTACTATCTTGTAACTGTTTATAGTGGTCAAGGTTTTAAAATTTTGAAACCTATTGCTATAGGGAAATTTCTTCTTCTTGAAATGAGCTCACCTCTATTGCCACACAATAAAAGAATTCTCAGCTTTTGAGGGTTTCTGGCTTCCTTATGAAATATGGATAGACTTTGCTTCTGAAGTGTTTTGTTTTGTTTTTTTTCCCTTTCAATGTGGAAGAAGAGGAATAAATAGTAGGTATGGTCTTTCTTTTAAAACACAGGAATACCCATGTTTATAAAATAAAGGAGAGGCAAATTAAACTCTGAAGCTCTAGATGTGAGAATAAACTAGAAAATAGCCATTTGGATGATGAAAAATTGTCCACCGTTCACACTTACCTATACACAAGTGTTTATAGATTTTGTACTGCTTAGGTTCTTGGTGTTGCAATTAATACTTCTCCAGAACGTTTGTCCTTTGTAACTCCAATACATGGACTGAGTACACTATACAATATTCTACATGAAAGAGTGTTGTAGGAGAAAACTCATCAATTATTTTGAGACAATTGTTGAAGGTTTCCACTGCTTCTTTTAAAAGGATGGACTTCAGTTAGTTAGACTTTTCTTTCATGTCTCCAATCAAGTAATCCTTGAGGAAAATGCTTCTGTAGAAAGACATCCATTGAAGGCCAGAAACATCTACAGATGCAATGTGATCCCAAGCAATGAAGCATGTGGCCCTCCATTGGCATTATATGATAACAGGAGGATCTTCTGGCAGAAGAGCTGACTTTTGCTGCGTTCTGCATGCTGCCCCTCCAAACCCATCTTTGATTGGCACCTATGCCCTATTGAAACTGGCATCACACCTTCTGAATGGGCACAGTGCCAGGCTAGCAGATGGGTATGGGCAAAAGCATGCCAGAAACCCAGTATGTGCATCAAGTTTAAGTATTAGGGGCCCAAACTCTCATCCAGGGATATAAAAACTGCAGTCTGTTGAGAGCTTTTTGTGCTTAAGGTTAAAGGACATGCCATTTCTACTCCAGCTTAGAGGTTGATTAATTTTGAAAGTCAAACAGGAGCTCCCGTGGCTGTGTCAGGCACAATTCTGTCTTTGGTGAATGAGAATTACTACTTCATGTAGGGAAGAGAAAGTATTGTAATGAAGTTTCCAATGAGAGTTTCTCTCCTGCAAGTGCCTCCAGCACTTAAGCAGCATGCATTCAGTGGAGATGAATATTTCTATGCTCCAGCAGAGCCAGGTGCAATCAAAGCCAGATCTTCAACCTGCTGCAGTAAAGAACCCTAAATTTAGAAAGGGCAGGCAAAGTTGGGAAGAACTCCTCGGTGGCAGCTCTCACCATGAGTTGATGAAGCTTCACAAAAGTGTATAAAGGAGATGAAGGAAAAAGTCCAAACAAAAAACCTTCAGAGTACTTCAGCCTAAAACCCAAAGATCTTCAGCAAACCAAAGGAAAAAGTTTAGTCCTTTATCCCCAACGTAGAAATCTCCTGAATTTTATATCAATAAAAACTTAGTTTACCAAAATCTTAGAATCAACTTAATGCATAAGTAACAAAGTTTTCTATTCTAACATTTATTTCATTGCATGTCTATCATGTATATAAACTTCACTTCTTGAATAATGGATTTTGCATAAAATTGAGTTCTAAATATCATATTCCTTATGATCGTCTCACACCAACTACAGAACTGGGCAAAAAAAAAAAAATGGGGGAGCATCATTCCTTGTGATCACTTTAATCATATCCCCTAAATGCTCTTAAATTTACAGGAATGCCTATAAGGCCAGCTGTGGCCGAGAGGAGCTTTTCCTAATCGCCTTATAGCCATTGCCTTTTCTTTTCCACTGTGTAAACTTTATCTGTGGAACAGATTCCATGAGACCGTTGTGAATACTTCAGCGTATTCAAAACATATAACTGCCACAAATTAAACTACTAAAACTAAAGCTGGTGCATTGTAACTGCCAAGTAAAGCTGGCACGTCCCTCTGTCAGACTGCGGGAGAGTATGCCATACAGTCCTCAGAAAACACAATTCATCCAGAAGCACTCTTGTCACTTGCTCTGATATTAAAACAGAGAAAGTGACATTAATTAAAGAAGTGACATGAGCCAACAAAGGCAATGAAATTCTAAGCTTTGGCTCATGTGCAGACCTTATTCCAACTTACTCTGCTGAGGTATTGTGGCCATTTCTGGAGTAGCGTGGCTACTTTCCCCCTTCCTCCTCTCGTCTCCCCATTCGGAAACATCATTTGCAAGCAGCTAAAATTTTATATCCAAGGTTGGACTAGCCAGTTGGGGCACTGGTAGTCGTTGCAGGGTTTCCCAGAATAGTAGTGTGATGGCATGGGCTGCATTTCCTGCACTCGGTATCTGCATGAGAACAACAACAACTAGAGGCAGAGGAGAGCTGGTCTAACAAAAAGGCAAGCAACAGCTAAACGGAGCAGAGTACCTACATGTGGTAGACTGGGAGCTTAGGGGAGTCTGGTGCCCGGATGGGACGTGAAAACAAATGGTGGCTGGTGGCCCTTAGGAAAATTCTAACGTGTGGAAGAGGCAAGCATGGGAGTATCCACCACTTTCCTCTCTTTGTTTCCCTGGTGTGTTCTTTCATGGTGCTTGTCTTGTGGTTTCATAGGGTTACTATTGGTGTACTCTTGTATTCACACCCTCCCCCCCCCCCCAACGCTAGATTATAAACTCCTTGCAGGCCTTCTCTCTGAGTGCCAAAGCAAGGCCTTGCATTTGATAGTTTTTCAAAAATGATTGGGGAAATTAACTCTAGAACTAGTCTGTTATGGGGAAAAAAAATTTGCCCAACAACTAAGTTATTGGAGATGACATTTTGTGCTGTATGTACTATAACATGCAGTATGTGTGTCAGGCCCTGTACTTTAAGATTTAGAGACATTATTTTGTATATTTTGGGAGGAACCTTCTTTTCAAGGTTATTTTTAAAATATAAGAAGCCATGTACTTAATCCATAGATTATAGGATTTATTGGGAGAAGTCTACTTTCCTAGTGCATAGTGTCAGGAGTTAAAGAATGCTCTTTGTATTGAAGACAGTTTTGTATCTAGAACAAAACAATTCTGAGTAGCATTTAATTGAATTCATCCGGAAGCACCTAATAGCAGACCTAACAGCAAGTATAAACTTTTGTGGAGGAAATGGATGGATGTTGTTTGTTGTTAAATGGATTGATTTGTGGGCATGTAACATGCGTAAGAAATCTGCTTTTCAAAGAATGTAAACACAACTTTAACAGAAAATAAATTATTGGAATTTCTTTTAATTCAAGTGAATGAAAGGTTTGATTAAGAGTTTTGTACATAGTCAGAAGCTTTTGTTATGGTTTCTGGGTATAGGTATTTTATATTTGAGATCAGGAATTTTCTGTCTGTGTAATTAGTCATGAGGTTTAATGTACATTTTTCATATCAGGCAGACAATGGCTTCAAAGAGACAGCAATGCTGCAAAGGAGCAAGAAAAGAAGGCCAAAGTTGACACACACAGAGGCAAAACAGTGTAAGAAAAATCAACACGTTTTGCAAAATCAATCATTGAAAATGTGTCAGTGTTCAGGAGACTGTCTTTAATTTGCAATCCAAGTGAAAAAGAGTATTTAAATATGAGAGGCAGTATTATTGAGCCCAGCATGCCTGCTACCACTTGTTTGACTAGCTCAGAATAGAACACTGAGAGGCAAGGGCTCAAAGTTAAATGAACATTTATACATTTTAAAATCAAATGAAAGATTCAGAGTATATTCATGAATTAAATTTTTTTTTCAGAACCCTAAATTTAATCAGCTGGAATTACTTTTAAAGTGTCATTCTATTTAACTTTTGGGAATGATGAATTTGCCTTCTAATAGGGATGCTGTATTTTATCATGAAGATGAAACAAACTGTCTTTTGTTAATTATTCCCCGGAGACACTGGCCATTTTTCTCATCTATGCTCAATGTGGAGTAAAAGCAGCTTTCCCCAAATTTATTTCAAGCAAGAGCAATTGGAAGCTACAACGTGTGTGAAAGGCTCAGGGAGAGCATAGCTTCCATTGTAGGTGTTCTGAGTGCCGCCTAATGACATTCTTAGAGGTAATGTTACCAAAGCCTCACTCAGGAGCCCATGAACGGAGAACATAGAAAAGTAGAAAAGAATGAAAGAGCGAATGTGCAGTAAAGAGTAGCAGATGAGTCATAATGTGTCTGTGGCGTCTGATAACTGCCCCCGATAGTTCTTGCAATCTTTTTTAGGAAATCGTTATCAGCATCAACTACTACTGAAATCTTTCACGTAATGCGTGCCAAGCTCTGTGTTAAATGCTTTATGTGCACTATTTCATTTAATTCTCCCAATAAACTAGTAAGGAAGGTATGGAGGCTTAGGGGGAGGTTAAGTAATTTACTTGCATGCCACAGTTTTAATAATTGTTTGCATCTGCATTTGAACTCAGGTCTCTTTGCTCTACTGATTAATGTCCTTTGTCAAAGAACACTTTGAATTTATTGCTAGCCAGAGAAAATAGTTGCAAATGACATGCTTTTGACATGCTCATTTCTAAAATAACCGTGAAATATCTAATTGATAGTATTGGCAGCTAATTTAAGAAATCTGTTAGTGACGAGGCTGATAATGGTGTCATTTTCATTCAGATTGACAACTTGAGGTGTAGAGCATCAGTGATATGTTTTTAATATTAAGTTCACAAAATCTGTGGAAGAACATCTGATATTTATAGTAAAGCTAATGCTAAGAACTGGAAAAATACATTAAGAATGTACTACACTTAGGTCAAACAATATTTTTGTGAAAAAAAAGTGAGAATAGTCAACCAATAGTGCATACAAATTAATAAGGAAGATTTGGTGGATTTTTTGCTTTTTGAAAAATGAGTAATTTTATGCATTTGTTTTGAGTCTAATAAGCAGCAGGAAGATCAAAAGAAGCCTCTTTAAATCCCTATGATACAATTTTAAATAAGCACCATGTAAAAATAGATACGTTAACAAATATTGGATTGTTCGTGACCATGTCTTCTTTTTATTGGATAGTAAAGATACACTATTGAGAAAAGTAGGTCTTTTAAGGGTAAGACAAAATAAAAATTCAGATAAGTGGAATCTTGATAAAGAGTATGTTTTCATACAGAATTTGTTCAGATACCAAGATACTTCTTTTTTAACAGAAGTGTAGTTTTTAGAAAATTAATTTAATTCCTTCAAGATAATAATATATAATAGTGATTTATTATAAATCTCTAATTGTTTTAGTAAAAAATGGTAACATTTCATGCAGAATCCTATCTTTAGGTGTTTTTAGTGGAAAAGAGATATTTAAAAGGCATTGCAATGCTAGTTTTTATGCTAGAATCCCTTTTTCTTTGGAGTATATACGTAGCAAGGGAAAGGATGAACAAGATATAATATTACATTAGAATATTTGTTTTTGAGCACTTATGGTGATATGGGGTTTCTTGAAAATGGAAGAAAAGCTATTCATTATACTTGATCTTGTTTCTATTGAAAGATCACGTGTTCCAATTCTATCATAGATCTCCAGTGTCAAATGGATTACAGTTGAGAATGAGCATTAGTTATGTAAACCTTCCATCTTACAATGTGTTAGGGAGATGGTAAAGGAAAAGTAGGAAGACCCATTTAAAAAATCCCCACATGATACATTTCAAGAAAAATGAGAAGAAAGCAAAAGAATTTGTATATCTAATGAGCAAATATCACCATGCGATGAAAAGGTGAAGAAAAAATTTGTGTAGACTCTATAATATCAGAATATCTACTCCAGCAGAAAGCTTTTGAACAAGTATAACTGTTCAGAAATTTAGCATAACATAAATTAGAATGCATTATGGAGTATTTGTGAAAATAGAGGTTTTTATTGGGAGAAGGACATTTAAGTTCTTTCTGACCCTGAAATTCTGTGAGATCCTAAATGTTGTGGAGATACTGAAACATGAATAGAGGCTTTACAGAAAGAATTGACTCAGCTGAGCAAAAATTAGTTGTACTGTTAATGAACAAGCAAAGCAAATCTGCATCAGAAATGACCTAAAGAGATCATCAAGAAGAGAAAATAATAGCACTATTATCTGTCTGTGTACTATATCTTTGGACGATAAGAATATCACATGAAAAGGTAAAGACCTACAAAATGGAGACCGTAATTAAAGAGAGAAAGATTTCCCTTACTTGAAACCTAATTTCATTATGAGTATTAGTGTCTCAAAAAGTGAGGATGGGGCTAAAGTTCTTACATAGTAGGTTTTTGAACAAAATACAAATTTTTACAGTATGATCTTAGGAAAGAAGGTCAAGAACTATGATAGCCCTTAATTCATAGGCTGAAAATACAAAGATATCCTGATAGCTAAGAGAAGTATGGCTTATCATTCCAGTATACTATACTATCTGGCCAACTTAAATGTCTCCTAAGAGATAGGAGGGAGCATTTGAGGTCTTAAGAAATCTGAAATCATTTTATAACAGGTTAGCATGAAGATAAAGTACACTTGAAAGTATATAATTGAAAGAGACTTATAAGAAGTAAATGAGTTAAAATATTAGAAGATCTGATGATACAAAGTACAACCAGTTTAGTAAAAATTGTTATGAACATAGAATTTTATAATGCAATCCATATTTTTTAAAGTAGCTTAATAAACCATGGTTAGGAATTATGGAGTTAAAAGTTAAACAAAAAAAGGTTGAATTACACAACAATCCTTCAAGCACGCTCAAAATGTATCTAGTTAGTAATAATGAAAATATTTGAATTAGAGTGTATCAGTGTTGGGTGTTTGAGAAATAGGTAAATGAATCATAAAATAATCTACCATAAAATGAAGTAAAATATGAAGCATGTACCACTACCAGTAAGGAATCGGCAAAGAAGCACAAAGAAGAGTAACAATAATATACATTTACAGAGCATTGGATTATAGTACAATTGCCAATTACTGTATTAGATAAAAACAGTCTGAAATCCTTTTGAGTATTATTGCCAAAAATCCCTTATCAGTTGTCAAAAGAGAAGTACTTTATTTTTTAAAAGATTTTATTTATTTAATTTATTTGAGAGAGAGAGAGGGAGCAAATGAGCACGGGGAGGGGCAGAGGAGGAGGGAGAGGGAGAGAGAATCTCCAGCAGACTCTGTGATGAGCGCAGAGCCTGACATGCGGTTGGTTTTTAGGACCCTGAGACCTGAGCTGAAATCAAGAGTCAGAAGCTTGACTAAGCCACCCAGGCACCCCACCCCGAAAGAGAAGTACTTTAAACAATAAAATATACCTTAAAGGATCAAAGTTTTTCATGTCCATGTAAATAAAGAGTAAAATAAGCAGTTTTTTTATTTTGCTTTGTTTACATTCAATAGTAAAATCATTAAAAGAGCTAAACAAGGACATTATAGAATGACAGAAATTTTTAATAAAGTGAAAATGTAATGATAGAATTTAATATGACCAGAATGCTACTGTTTAAGCTTAAAAGAAAAATGAGAAAAGAAAATGTAGCGGACATTTAGTAAGAAATTATTACAAGTGTAGTTATGACTGATGGTGTTACAACCAAACTCAGAAGGTGACAAGTCAGTTACTGGTGGGTTTTTGCAGTTGTCTCTAATGGAGCCTGGTCCACAGGTGAGATGGGCAGAGGCTGTGGTCCCTCCACCCATGTTGCAACCTGAGCATTTCTGCTTTGATCTGTGTATCAAGCTTTTGAGGAGCATTCTATTACTAAAAGAGTTTGAAGATAACTGATTGTGCTATAATATTTAATAAGCTACAAAGCTGAATATGCAATTAATAAATTATTTATATTTGGAGGGGATTTAATAGCCCTATAGAGAATAAGCATTTTTTTTTTACCAACTATATAGGAACTCATTTTAAAATTTAAGTGTGTTGTGATTTAGTAAATATTTTTAAAAATGAAATTTTTATATGTCATAGTCCTGGGATTCACTGCTGGAAGTAAATACTAGAATCAGCTTGCTTGTTCTGTTTTGGTCTTCTCCCCGGCATTCTGCCTCCAGTTTCTATATATTCAAGTTGTTTATTTGAAGTCCCACCTTCCACTTGAAGCCTACTGTTGTTATCCTTTCTGTATTTTCTGCTAACGTTGTACATTGTATATTTGTTTTCAAAACCATTTTTGCCTCTTTTTGTCTTTAAGCATGTTCTACTTCATATTATGATTGTATATTGTATCTTGTTAATATTATTTTAAAATTGATGCAGAGAAAAATTGAAAAAATTTTCATCTGTGTACGTCTCTTTCGATTTTACTGTACCACAACAGTTAGGGTACAGAACAGGTTCATCATCCCTAAAATCTTCCTTTAGTTACACCCTTTCCTTAGCTCTAACCAGTGGCAACCAAGGATCTTTTCTCTGTCACTAAAATTGTCTTTTTAAGAATGCACAGAATTCCTGCCAATGGGATCATACAGCATGTAACCTTTTGAGATTGGATTTTTTTCACTTACTGTAGTGCGCTTGAAATTCATCCAAGTTGTGCATGTCTGTACTTCATTTCTTTTTATTGCCAAGTAGTATTGTACTGTATGGCTTTACCACACTTTGTTTGTTGTGCCACTGAAGGACATTTGGATAATGTGATTCCTTCAACTTTGTTCTTTTTCAAAATTATTTCCTCTCTTCTAGTTCCTGCCTCTCTGTATACATTTTTAAATCAGTTTACCTGTATTTATTAAAACAAAGCAAAACACAAAACTTTGCTGAGATTTTGGTTGGCATTGAGTTAAATCTAAAGGAATTTGGAGAGAATTGACCTTTTTAATATGTGGAGTGTTCCAATACAGTATGTTTCTCCATTTCTTTAGCTCTTTTATTTCTTTCATCTGCATTTTATAGTTTTTAGCATAATTGGTCCTGTACATGTACTGTTAGGTATATATGAAAGTTTTGTTTTTCTTTCTAAATTTTTGGCGCTATTGAAAATGGCATTGTTTTTGTAATTTTGGTTTCCAATTGTACATTATTAGTGTATAGAAATACAATTAATTTTTGCATGTTGACCTTATCTCCCATGACCTTCGTAAACTTATTTATTCTAGGATTTTTTTTCAGATTGTTTGGAGTTTTCCGTATGGATAATCATGCCTTCTGCAAACAGGGACCGCTTTATTTCTCCCTTTCCAATCTATATGTCTTTTCTCTATTTTTCCTGACTTATTGCACTGGTCATGACTTCTAGTACTTTATTGAATAGGAATGGTGATAATGGATATCCTTGACTTGTTCGCAGTTTTGGGGAGGACACTTTTGGCCTCTCATCATTTAGTATGGTGTTGACTATAGTTTTGTGGGGTTTTTTTGTAGATAGGCTTTATAAAGTTGTGGAAGCTCTACCCTTGTATACTGAAAGGTTTTTTGTTTTGTTTTTTCATGAATGGGTATTAAATTTTGTCAGATTTTTTCTGCATCAGTTATAATTGTGTGTTTTTTCTTATTCAGACTTCATATGGTGAATAACAGTAGTTTCCTTTTATTTATTTATTTATTTTTTGTATCAGTGTCATGAGGGCCATTGGTCTGTAGTTTTCTTTTTCTTTTTCCTACAGATTTTGCCTGGTTTTGATTTCAGGGTAATGCTGGATTCATAAAATGGATTGTGAATTATTCCCTCCTTTTCTGCTTTCTGGAAGTTAATATGTGGAATTGGTATTATTCCTTTTTTAAATGTTTTGTAGAATTCTGTGAAGTCTTTGGACTTAGAGATACTTTTTTTCAGAAGTTTTGTGGTTTTTTTTTTAATTTGATTTTACTTTCATTAGTAGTTTTAGGACTAATTTGGTTGTTTTCATCTTAGGTAACTTTTGGTAGTTTGTGGTTTTTAGGGAATTGCTCCATTGAATCTAAATTGTCAAATTTATATGTGTAGAATTGTTCATGAGTATACTTTTAATGTCACCAGTTTCTATAGTGATGTTCCCTCTTTCATTCCTGGTATAGATTATTTTTATCTTTCTCTGTTTTTTTGTTTTTGTTTTTTTGTTTTTTGGGTTTTTTTTGTCAGTCATGATATGGGTATATCAATTTTACTGAGCATTTCAAAGAAACAGCCCTTGGATTCATTGTTTGACTCCATTATTTTTCTGTCTCAATTACATTGATTACTGTTTTGTCTTTATTATTACCTTCTGCTTGCTTTAGGTTTAGTTTGCTCTTTTTCTGATTTCATTAGGTAGAAACTTATTTGAATCTTTCTTCTTTTGTAACGTAAGTATTTCATGCTACAGTTTCTTTCTAAGCCCTTTTGGTGGCATCCTAACATTCCGATAATGTTGTAATTGTCTTACATATTACCACTGTATTCATTGAAAATCCTCCAGACCATATTATAATTTTTACTTCAACTACGAAATATATTTTAACTGAAGAGAATCATAATCCATTACATTTCCCCAGGTATTCACCATTTTTAAATCTTTTATTCTCAATAGTGTGCATTTCCTTGTACATTTTCTTTTTTTCTGAGTATCTTTCTCTAGCAATTCTTACATAGCAGGTCTGCTGGCTATGGATTCTTTCAGTTTTTCTTCACTTGAGAACGTCTTTATTTTGCCTTAATTCCTGAAGAAGTTTTGGTGGATATTGGATTGACAGCTTTTTTTTTTCCTTCAATAATTCAAATGTGTTGTGACACTTCCCTCTGGTCTTCATGGTTTCTGATGAAAAATCCAGTCATTTGAGTCATGTTCCTCTCTAGTTAATGTATTGTTTTACTCTGGCTCCTTTCAAGATTTTTCCATTTTTAGCTTTCGGCCCTTTGATTAGATGTATCTGGGTATTGATTTCTTTAAGTTTATTCTGTTGGGGATTCACTGCATAGTCAGTTTTTATATATATAAAACTTGGAATGTGTCAGTCTTTATTTCACCAAATATTTTTTCAGCACCACACTCTTCTTTACGTCTGTGACTCTGACACCATGAGTGTTAAAATGTTTTATTGTTGCCTGCAGGGTCTTGATGCTCTATGCAGTTTTTCTGTATTCTATCTTGCTGCTTTTCAGGTTGGGTAACTTTCTATTGGTCCATCATCAAATTCAGTGTTTCTTTCACATGTCATCTCCATAATTCTGTTGAGCTCATTCATGAATTTCTTTTTTTCTTTTAATATTTGGTCATTGTATTTTTCAATTCCAAAAGTGCCATTTGATTTTTCTTTCTATCTTCTTTGTTTTTACTGCACTGATATGTTTCCATTTGTGCCAAATGTATTTGCCTTTACTTGGTGGAGCATTTTTGTAATAGCTTCTTTAAGGTCTTTGTCAAATAGTTCCAATATCTGTGTACAATTTTGGCATTGTTGAATTGATGTGGTACATTTGTTAACTAAAGTCCATAATTTATATTAATATTCACTTGTACAGTTTTATGGTTTTTGACAAATGCATAATGTCATGTATGTACCATTACAGTATCATAAAGAGTAGTTTCACTGCCCTGAATTTCCCCTGTGTTCCATCTATTTATCCCTCTTCCCCCTGCCCCTAAACACCTGGAAACCACTGGTTTTCTTACTGTTTACAGTTTTCCCCTTTCCAGAATGGTATATATTTGGAATCATACATTATGTAGCCATTTCAGATTGGCTTCTTTCACTAAATAATATGCATCTAAGTTACCTCTGTATCTTTTCATGGCTTAGTAGCATGTTTCTTTTTATTGCCGAATATTTCATTGTGTGGATATATCACAGATTGCTTATCCATTCACCTGTTAAAGGGCATCTGGGTTGTTTCCTGTTTTGGGCAATTATGAATAAAGCTGATATAAAAATTTATAGGTTATTGTGTAGACATAGTTTGCAACTCCTTTGGGTGAATACCTAAAAATGTGATTCTTGGATCTTGTAGTAAGACTGTGTTTAGCTTTGTAAGAAACTGTTAAACTGTCTTCCAGAGTGGCTGTACCATTTTGCATTTCCACCAGCAATGAATGAGAGTTCTATTCTTTTCTTTCTTTTTTTTTCCTTTCTTTCCTTCCTTCCTTCCTTCCTTCTTTTTTTGAATAAGAGTTTCTGTTGCTCCACATCCTTGTCAGCATTTGACATGGTCAGTGTTTTGGATTTCAGCCATTTGAATAAATGTGTACTTTTATTTTATTGCTGTTTTAATTTGCAATTCCCTGATGACATATGATGTTGATCATCTTTTTTTTACACTTACTTGCTATCTATATATCATCTCTGTGGAGATAGTTATTCAGATCTTTTGCCTATTTTTAAGTGGGTTCTTGGTTTTCTTATTGTTGAATTTTAAGAGTTCTTTGTATATTTAGGATACAAGTACTGTTTATCAGGTGTGTGTTTTGCAAATATTTTCTCTCAGACTGTGGGTGGTTTTTTTCATCTGTTAATAGTATATATATTACAGGGCAGACATTTTCAGTTTTAATGAAATCCAGCTAATCAAATTTTTCTTTCCTAGATTATGCTTTTAGTGTTGTATTTAAAAACATATCATCCTAGTTCACCTAGATTTTCACCCATGTTATATTCTAGAAGTTTTATAATTTCGTGTTTTATATTTAGGTCTGTGAACCATTTTGAGTTAATATTTATGTAAGACCAGTGTCTACATTCATTTTTTTGTATGTGTGTGAGGATGTCCAGTTCCAGTGCTGTTTGCTAAGACTACCATTACTCTTATTGAATTGCCTTTGCTCCTTTGTAAAATCAGTTGACTGTATTTGTGTGGGCCTTTTTCTGGACTCTTTATTCTGATCTGTTGATCTCTTTGTCTAATCTTAGAAACAGCCACACTGTCTTAATTATTATAGCTTTATAGAAAGTCCTGAAGTTGAGTCTTGTCAGTCCTCTGACTTTGTTTTCCTTCTTCAGTATTGTGTTTTGGATCTTTTGCTTTTCCGTATATACTTTAAAATCAGTATGTCAGTATCCATAAGATAAGTTGGTGGTATTTTCATTAGGATTCATTGCGTCTATAGGTAAAGTTGGAAAAAACTGATATTTAAAGAATATGAGTCTTTCTATCCGTGAACAGGGAATATTTATCGACATATTTCACATCTTTGATTTCTTTCATCAGACTTCTGTAGTTTCCTCATATTGATATTGTACATATTTTCTTAGATTTATAGGTTTTTTTTATTTTTTCAGCTATATCGAGATACAGTTGACAAAGAAAATTGCAATATGTTTAAAGTGTACAATATAATGTTTTGATATTCATACACATTGTGAAAAGATTTCCACAATTGAGTTAACACATATATCACCTCACACATTTGCTTTTTTGTTTTTGGTGAGAACACTTATGTTCAGCTCTCTTAACAAATTTCAGTTATACATTACAGTAGGATCAACTATAATTACTATGTTATACATTAGATTCTCAGACCTTATTCATCTTATAACTGAAAGTTTATAACTTTTTGCCAGCCTATCCCTATTTCCCCCACTTCTCAGCCGCTGGCATCCACCACTCTACTTTGTTTCTCTGAGTTTGACTTTATTTTTTAAAAATTCCACATATAAGTGATACCATGTGGTATTTGTCTTGCTCTTTCTGGCTTATTTCACTTAGCTTAATACCCTCAAGTTTCATCCATGTTGTCACCTATGGCAAGATTTCCATTTTATATGGGTGAATAATTATATAAAGCTGAATAATATTCCATCATACATATATTCTTTATCCATTCACCCACTGACAGACACTTAGATTGTTTCCATGTGTTGGCCATGTGAATAATGCTGCAGTGAACATGGGAGTGCAGGATAATTATTTCATTTTCTTTGGTTATATACCCAGAAATGGAATTGTTGGATCATATGGTAGTTCTGATTTCTCAAGGAACGTCCATACTATTTTCCGTAGTGGCTGTGTCAGTTTACATCCCTACGAACAGTGTAAAACGGTTTCCTTTTCTGTATAGCCTCAGTAGCGTTTTCTATTTCTTGTCTTTTTGTTGTTGACCATTCTAACAGGCATGAGGCAATATCTCCCTGTGATTTCAGTATGCATTTCACTGTTGATTAGTGATAATGAGCACCTTTCCTTGTACCTATTGGCCATTTGGATGACTTTGTTGGAAAAAAGTATTCAGCTCCTTTGCCTAATTTAAAATTGGGTTATTTGGGTTTTTTTGCTATTGAGCCATATGAATTCTTATATATCTTGATACTGATCCCTCATTGGATATGTGGTTTGCAAATGTTTTCTGCCATTTCATACATTGCCTTTCCATTTTGTTGACGGTTTCCTTTTTTGTGCACTTTTAAGTTAGATGTAGTCCCACGTGTTTATTTTTGCTTTTGGTGTGAAATCCAAAAAAACATTACCAAGATGAATATCCAGAAACATATCCCCTATAGTTTCTTCTAAGTATTTTATGGTTTCAAGCTTACACTTAATTCTTTAAATCCATTTTGAGTTGATTTTTATGTATAATATAAGATTGGGATTCAGTTTAATTATTTTTCATGTGGTTACCCAGTGTTCCTAACACCATTTATTGAAGAGTCTATTCTTTCCTCAGTGTATATGCTTGGCTCCTTTGTCAAAAATTAATTGACCATGAATGCATGGGTTTATTTCTGGGCTATCTATTAGGTACCATTGATTTATGTGTCTGTTTTTATGCCAATACCATGCTGTTTTGATTAATATAGCTTTGTAATGTACTTTGAAATCAGAAGTGTGATGCCTCCAGCTTTGTTCTTACTCAAAATGCTTTGGCTATTTAGGGTCTTTTGTGGTTCCATAGAAATTTTAGGATTTTCTATTTCTGTGAAACATGCCATCGGAATTTTGAAATCTATAGATTCCTTTGGGTATTTAGGACATTTTAACAATATTAATTCTTCTCATCCATTAGCACAGAATATCTTTTCATTTATTGTGTCTTTTTCCATTTCTTTTATCAATGTTTTATGGTTTTCAGTGTATAGATTTTTCATGTCCTTGGTTGGATTTATTCCTAAATAATTTATTCTTTTTGATGTTATTGTAAATGGGATTATTTTCTAAATTTCTCTTTCCAGTAGCTCATTGTTAGTGTATAGAAACACAACTGATTTTTGTATCTTGGTTTTGGTTTTGTTTTTTTTTTTTTAAAGATTTTATTTATTTATTTGACAGAGATAGAGACAGCCAGCGAGAGAGGGAACACAAGCAGGCGGAGTGGGAGAGGAAGAAGCAGGCTCATAGCTGAAGAGCCTGATATGGGGCTCGATCCCATAACGCCGGGATCACTCCCTGAGCCGAAGGCAGGCGCTTAACCGCTGTGCCACCCAGGCGCCCCTGTATCTTGGTTTTGTATCCTGCAACTTACCATGTTTATTAGTTCTAGTAGTTGTTTTGTGGAGTCTGTAAGGGTTTCTCTATATAATACCATGTCATTGACAAAATTTTAGGTTTTTTCTATTTGGATGCCTTTTATTTCTTTTTTCTTGGCAGTTGCTCTGGCTAGATTTCCAGTACTATATTGAGTAAAAGTAGTGAGAGTGGGTGTCCTTGTCTTGTGCCTGATCTTAAAGGAAAAGCTTTAAGCTTTCACAGTTCGATGTGATGTCAGATATCGGCTTCTCATAATTGGCTTTTATTATATTGAGGTATGTTCTTTCTGTACCCAAATTTTTGAGAGGTTTTCATCGTGAATGTTGAATTTTGTCAGATGCTTTTTTGGTATCTGTTGCCATGATCTGATGACTTTTATCCTTCATTTTGTCAACGTGTGGATTGAATTGATTGATTTGCATAAGTTGAACCATTCCTGCATTTCAAAAATAAATCCTGCTTGATCATGGTGTATGAACCTTTACTGTTGAATTCATTTTGCTAATGTTTTGTTGAGTACTTTTATATATATGTTTATCAGGGATATTGGCCTGCAATGTTTTTTTCTTGGAGTGTCCTTGTCTGGCTTGATCTTTTCTATTGTCTTCCCAGTGTGTCTTTCATTTATTTCCACTTTGAGATTTGTTATGTCCTTCTTTCTACTAACTTTGAGCTTTGTTTGTTCTTTTTCTAGTTCCTTGATGTGTAAAGTTAGGTTATTTTAGATTTTTCTTTTTTCTTAGTGTACAAGTTGATGTTATAAACTTTCCTCTTAGAACTGCTTTTGCTACATTCCATAAGTATTGATATGTTGTGTTTTCATTTTCATTTGTTTCGAGTTTTTTTAAACTGGAAAGTGTACTTTTTAATTTGAGTATAGTTGACACACAATGTTACATTAGTTTCAGGTGTACAACATAGTGATTCGACTTCTTTATAGGTTATTCTCTGCTTACCACAAGTGTAGCTACCATCTGCTAAAATACAGTGCTATTATAGTACTATTGACTGTATTCCCTGTGTTTACCTTTTATTCCCATGACTTAGTCATTCCATAACTGGAAGTCTGTATCTCCCACTCCTCTTTGCCCATTTTGCCCATCCTCCCACCCACATTCCCTCTGGCAACCATTACTTTTCTCTGTATTTATAGGTCTGATTCTGCCTTTTGTTTTTTCATTTTTTTTATATTCCACTTATGAGTGAAATTATATGGTATTTTTCAGTCTGTTATTTCACTTAGCATCATACCCTCTAGGTCCATCCATGTTTTGCAAATAGCACAATCATCCTTTTTTATGGCTATGTAATATTTGTGTAAGTGTGTGTGTGTGTATGCCATATCTTCCTTACCCATTCAGCCATTGATGGACACTTAGATTGCTTCCATATCTTGGCTATTGCAAATAATGTTGTAATAAACATAGAGTTGCATATACTTTTTTGAATAAGTGTTTTCATTTTCTTTGGGTAAATACCCAGTAGTGGAATTATTAGATCATGTGGAATTTCCATTTATAATTCTTTGAAGAACCTCCATACTGTTTTCCACAGTGGCTGTACCAATTTACATTCCCACCAACAGTGTGTAAAATTTCTTTTTCTCTCCATCCTTGCTAGCATTTGTTATTTCGTGTTTTGATTTTAGCCATTCTGACAGATATAAGGTGACATCTCATTGTGGTTTTGATTTGTATTTCCCTGGTGATTCGTGATGTTGAGCATATTTTCATGTGTCTGTTGGACATCTGCGTCTTCTTGGAAAAATGTCTGTCTAGGTCCTTTGCTCATTTTAATCAGTGTGTGTGTGTGTGTGTGTGTGTGTAGTTGTAAAAGTTATTTTTTCCTTTTTTAATTCTTTAAGCCATTGGTTATTCAGGAGCATGTTGGTCAGTCTCCATATTTTTGTGAATTTTTCAGTTTTTCTCTTGTAATTGATATCTGCTTTCATACCATTGTGGTCAGAAAGGATACTGAATATGATTTCAGTTTCTTATTTGTTTTAAGAAACGTAGTCTTTTTTTGTCACTTAACCCGATTTATCTTGGAGTGTTCTATATGTTCTTGAGAAGAATGTGTATCCTGCCATTGGAAGGGCTGTTCTGTATATGTCTGTTAGGTCCATCTTATTTAACATATGATTGAATTCCAGTGTTTTTTAATTGACCTTTTTCTGATGATTTTTTCATTGTTGCAATTAGGATATTGAAACCCCCTAATATCCTTGTATTGCTGTTTCCTCTTTCAGATATGTTAATATTTGTTTTCTACATTTAGGTGTACCTATGTTGGGTACATAAATATTTTTAATTGTTATATTCTCTTGATTAATTGATCCTTTATCATTACATTGCCTTGTTACAGTTTTTGGTTTAAAGTCTATTTTGTTTGCTACAAGTACAACTTCCCCTGCTTTCTTTTGGTTTTCATTGACATAGAACATCTTTTCTTTTTTTTTTTCATCCCTTCACTTCCAGTCTCTGTATGTCTTTAAAGCTGAAGTGAATCTCTTATAGGCATATATAGTTGGATCTTGGTTTTTGTTTTTGTTTTTTTTAATATACTATTCAACCATTCTGTGTGTTTTGATTGGAGATTTCAGTCCATTTACATTAAGGTAATTATCGATAGGTATGGATTTACTATTGCCATTTTGGTAGTTGTTTTCTGGCTGTTTTATAGTTCTTTTGTTTCTTCTCTTGCTCTCCTTTGTGAATTGACTTTTTTCATAGTGGTATGCTTTGATTGCTTTATTTTTTGTGTATCTACTATAAGTTTTTATTAATTACCACATGGCTTATGGAAAACATACTTAGGACACTCTGTTTTAAGCTGGTAATAACTTTGAACATATTGATAAGATCTACATTTTTACACTCCTTTTCCCCAGATAGTTTTTATTGTCAAAATTTACACGCTTTTGTCATGTTTATTCATTAACAAATTATAGTTATAGATTTTTATACTTTTGTCTTTTAATCTTTATTTAACCTGTCTTATTTAACTTTTATGCTACAGTTACAAGTGATTTACCATCTATTATTACGATCTTCACATATTCTGAATTTAGCTGTATATTTTACCAACAGTTTTATACTTTCATGTACGTTCACTTTGAAAATTAATGTCCTTTTGTTTCAACTTAAGCACTCCCTTTAACATTTCTTGTAAGGTGAGTTGTTATGAACTCCTTTAGCTTTTGTTTGAGAAACACTTTATCTCACCTTTAATTGTGAAGGATAAATTTGCAACTAGAGGATTCTTGTTTGGCAGATTTTTGGGTTTTTTCCCCAGCTTTGAATATATCATCCCACTCTTTTCTGTCCCGCAAGACAGGATACTGCTAAATTTATGGGAATTCTCTTGTACATAGAAAGTTGTTTTCTCTTGCTGCTTTTAAGATTCTGTCCTTGTCTGTAACTTTTGACAATTCGATAATAATGTGTCTCAGTGTGGTTCTCCTTAGATTCATCTTGTTTGGTACTGTACTACTTGGATATGGATGTCTGTTTCTTTCCCCAGGTTAGGGAAGTTTTCAGCCATTACTTCTTTGAATAAGCTTTCTGCTCCTTTCTCTTTTCTCCTTCAGGGACCATTATAGTTCATATAATTGTCGGCTTGATGGTATCCCATAAGTCCCTTAAGCTATCTTCACTCTTTTTCATTTTTTTTTTCTTGTTGCTTCTCCAGTTTTATGACTTCAGTTGCCCCATCTTTGAGTTCACTGGTCCTTTCTTCCATTTGATTTAGTCTGTTGTTGAACCAACCTCTCTATTGAATTTTTTCACTTGATTTTAGCCAAAAGGCTGAGAAGCAATCTCTGTTGAATTTTTTGTCCAGTTACTATGTTCTACAGCTCTATAATTTGTTTTGTGTTTTGAATTTTTTTGTTTTTTTGTAGAAATCTTACTTTATTCATACATTGCTCTCTCTTGAACTCATCAATCATTTTTATGACAATTATTTTGAACTATCAGTTAAACCACATATCTCCTTTTCATAAAGATCTGTTTCTGGAGACTTATCTTGTTTTTTTGTTTGGAAAATATTCCACTGTTTCTTCATTTTCCTTGATTCTCTTTGCTGGTTTCTGTGTGTTAGATAGAACAGCCACCTCTTCCAGATATGACAGAGTGGTCTTGTGTAGGAAATTAATCTCAGTCAGCCCAGCTCAAGTTCCCACGTCAGTGTTCATGCTGATTGTCCTAGCTGCCTTTTTTGTTTTTAGTAGCCCCCAGTACCTGAGGGTGTGCCAGGACCTGTCAGTGTTCCAAAGAGGAGGATCACAGTGAGTGTCCCTTATGATATATATATATTTTCTCATTACCTTGATGTGTAGGAGTAGCTCAGTGAGTTTCTGAATCTCTTTCAGAAGGAATTGTTCTCTATATGGCTGTACATTTGCATTCTTGGGTGGAGGAGAGCTCAGGAACCTTCTATGTCACCATCTTGGGTACTCCTCTATTTTCTTAAAATAAAAATTTAATTTCTTAAAAAAAATTTTTTTTTCCAAGATTTTATTTATATTCAAGTTAGTTAACATATACTGTAGTATTAGTTTCAGGAGTAGAATTTAGTAATTCATCACTTACATATAACACCCAGTGCTTATCACAAGTGCTGTCCTTAATGCCCATCACCCATTTAGCCCATCCCCCCCACCTTCCCTCCAACCCTCAGTTTGTTCTCTATAGTTAAGAGTTTCTTATGGTTTGTCTCCCTGTTTTTATCTTATTTTATTTTTCCTTCCCTTCTCCTGTGTTCATCTGCTTTGTTTCTTAAATTCCATGTATGAGTGAAATCATATGGTATTTGTCTTTCTCTAACTTATTTTGCTTAGCATAAAACACACTAGTTCCATCCATGTTGTTGCAAATGGCAAGACTTCATTCTTTTTCACGACTAATATTCCATTGTGTGTGTGTGTGTGTGTGTGTGTGTGTATCATATCTTCTTTATCCATTTGTCAATTGATAGACATCTAGGCTCTTTTCATAATTTGGCTATTATTGATAGTGCTGCTATAAAGTCTTGGGTGCATGTTGCCTCTTTGAATCACTATTTTTGTATCCTTGGGGTAAATACCTAGTAGTGCAATTGTTGGATCATAGGGCAGTTCTATTTTTAACTTTTTGAGAAACCACCATACTGTTTTCCAGAGTGGTTGCAGTAGTTTACATTACCACCAAGAGTATAAGACGGTTCCCCTTTCTCTGCAATCTCACCAACATCTGCTGTTTCCTGAGTTGTTAATTTGTTAATTCTGACAGGTGTGGAGTGGTATCTCATTGTGGTTTTGATTTATATTTCCCTGAAGGTGACTGATATTGAGCATTTTCTCATGTGTCCGTTACCATTTGTATGTCTTCCTTGGAAAAATGTCTGCTCATGTCTTCTGTCCATTTCTTAACTGGATTATTTAATTTTTGGATGTTGAGTTTGATAAGTTCTTTATAGATTTTGGATACTAGCCCTTTATCCGATATGTCATTTGTAAATATCTTCTCCCATTCCATAGGTTGACCTTTAGTTTTGTTGATAGTCTCCTTCACTGTGAAGAAGCTTTTTATCTTGATGAAGTCCCAATAGTTTATTTTTGCTTTTGTTTCCTTTGCCGCTGGTGATGTGTCTAGTAATAAGTTGCTACAGCCAAGGTCAAGCTACTCCCTGTGCTCTTCTCCAGGATTTTGATGGTTTCCTGTCTCACATGTAAGTCTTTCATTCATTTTTTATTTATTTTTTTAGTTTTGTAAGAAAGTGATTCAGTTTTCTCAACACCATTTTTTGAGAAGACTATCTTTTTCCCATTGGATATTCTTTCCTGCTTTGTCAAAGATTAGTTGACCATATAGCTGTGGGTCCGTTTCTGGGTTCTCTATTCTGTTCCATTCTGTGTGTCTGTTTTTGTGCCAGTACAATACTACCTTGCTGATTACAGCTTTGTATTACAGCTTGAAGTCCAGAACTGTGATGCTACCAGCTTTGGTTTTCTTTTTCAACATTGCTTTGGCTATTCAGGGTCTTTTCTGGTTCCATACAAATTTTAGATTTGTTTGGTCTAGCTCTATGAAAAATGCTGGTGTTATTTTGGTAGGGATTACATTGAATGTGTAGATTGCTTTGGATGGTATAGACATTTTAACAATATTTGTGTTTCTAATCCATGAGCATGGGATGTTTTTCCATTTCTTTGTGTCTTCAATTCCTTTTGTAAGTGTTCTGTGGTTTTTAGAGTACAGATCTTTTACCTCTTTCATTAGGCTTACTCCTAGGTATCTTATTGTTTTTGGTGCCATAGTAAATGGGATTGATTCCTTGATATCTCTTTCTGCTGCTTCATTATTGGTGTATAGAAATGCAACAGATTTCTGCACATTGATTTTGTATCCTGTGACTTTGCTGAATTCATGGATCAGTCGAAAGTTTTTGGTGGAGTCTTCCAAGTTTTCTACATAGATCATGTCATCTACAAATAGTGAAAGTTTTACCTCTTCTTTGCTGATTTGGATATCTTTTATTTCTTTTTGATGTCTGATTGCTGAGGCTAGGACTTTCAGTACTCTGTTGAACAATAGTGGTGCGAGTGGACATCCTTGTTGTGTTCCTGACATTAGGGGAAAATCTCTCAGATTTCCCCATTGAGGATGATAATAGCTGGGGGTCTTTCATACATCACCTTTATGAAACTGAGGTGTGTTCCTTCTATCCCTACTTTGAAGGCTTTTAAAGGATGCTGTATTTTGTCAAATGCTTTTTCCACATCTATTGAGAGGGTCATATGGTTCTTACCCTTTCTTATATTGTGGTGTATCACATTGTTCGATTTGCAGATATTGAACCAGCCCTGCAGCCCAGAATAAATCCCACTTGATCATGGTGAATAATCCTTTTAATGTACTATAGATCTGATTAGCCAGTATCTTTTGAGAATTTTTGCATCCATGTTCATCAAGGTTATTGGTCTGTAATTCTCCTTTTTAGTGGGTTCACTGTCTGGTTTTAGAATCAAGGTAATGCTGTCCTCATAGAATGAGTTTGGGAGTTTTCCTTCCATTTCTAGAACAGGTATTAATTCTTTAAATGTTTGGAAGAATTCCCCTTGGAAGCCATCAGCTGTGAACTGTTGTTTGTTGGGAGATTTTTGATTAATGATTTAATTTGTTTGCTGGTTATGGGTCTATTCACATTTTCTATTTCTTCCTGTATAAGTTTCACGGTTTATATGTTTCTAGGAATTTATCCATTTCTTCCAGATTGCCCAATTTGTTGGCATATAATTGTTCATAATATTCTCATATTTCTGCAGTGTTGGTTGCGATCTCTTTCAATCGTGATTTTATTTATTGGGTCCTTTTTCTTTTCTTTTTGATAAGTCTGGCTAGGGGTTTATCAATTTTGTTAATTCTTTCAAAGAACCAGCCACTACTTTCATTGATCTGTTCTTTTTTTTTTTTTTTAAATTTCTATATCTTTTATTCCTGCTCTGTTATTTACTATCTCCCTTCTGCTGGTTTTAGGCTTTATTTGCTCTTCTTTTTCCAGCTCCCAAAGGTATATGGTTAGGTTGTGTTTTTGTGACTTTTCTTGATTCTTGAGGAAGGTCTATATTGGTATATACTTCTCTCTTACATCCACCTTTGCTGCATCCCAAAGGTTTCAGACTGTCTTGTTTTCATTTTCATTTGCTTCCATGTGTTTTTTTAAATTTCTTCTTTAATTTCCTGGTTAGCCCATTTGTTCTTTAGTAAGATGTCCTCTAACCTCCATGTATTTGAGGTCTTTCCAAATTTTTTCTTGTGATTGACTTTCAGTCTCATAGCATTGTGGTCTGCAAATATGCATGGTATGATCACAGTCTTTTTTACTGGTTGAGGGCTAATTGTGACTCAGTATGTGATCTATTCTGGAGAATATTCCATTTGCACTCATAAAGAATGTGTATTCTGCTGCTTTAGAATGAAATACTCTGAATATATCTGTAAAGTCCATCTGGTCCAGTGTGTCATTCAAAGCCCTTGTTTTCTTGTTGATCTTCTGCTTAGATGGTTTGTCCATTGCTGTGAGTGGAATGTTAAAGTCCCCTACTATTATTGTATTCTTATCAGTGAGTTTCTTTAAGTTTGTTATTAATTGATTTATATATTTGGCTGCTCCCAAGTTGGGGGCATAAGTATTTACAAGCGTTAGATCATCTTGTTGGATAGACCCCTTTATTATGATATAGTGCCCTTCCTCGTGTCTTATTACAGTCTTTGGTTTAAAATCTAGTTTGTCTGATATAAGTATGGCTATTCCAGCTTTCTTTGATGTCCATGAACATGATAGATTGTTCTCCACCCCCTCTGGAGGTGTCTTTGGGTCTAAAATGAGTCTTTTGTAAGCAGCATATCGATGGGTCTTGGGTTTTTTTTTTATGCTAATACTCTATATCTTTTGATTAGAGCATTTAGTACATTTACATTCAGAGTAATTATTGATAGATATGAATGTAGTGCCCTTGTATTACCTGTAAAGTCATTGTTCCTGTAGATTGTCTTTGTTGCTTTTGGTCTCTCCCACTCAAAGGGTCCCCTTTAATATTTCTTGCAGAGCTGGTTTAGTGTTCATGAACTCCTTTAATTTTTGATTGTCTTGGAAACTCTTTCTCTCTCCTTCTGTTCTGAATGACAGCCTTGCTGGATAAACGATTCTTGACTGCATATTTTTTCCTTTTAACATGTTGAATATATCATACCACTTTCTATGTCTTGCCAAGTTTGTATGGATAGGTCTGCTGCTAACCTTATTTATCTACCCTTGTAGGTTAAGGACCATTTTTCTCTAGCTACTTTCAGAATTCTGTCTTTATCTTTGTATTTTGCAAGTTTCACTATGATGTGACTTGGTATTGACTTATTTTTATTGATTTTTGTGGGGAGTTCTCTGTGCCTTTTGGACTTGAATGCCTGTTTCCTTCCCCAGGTTAGGGAAATTCTCAGCTACAATTCATTCAAATAAGCCTTCTGCCCCCTTTTTCTGCTCTTCTTCTGGGATTCCTATGATATGGATATTATTGTGCTTTAAGGAATTGCTGAGTTCCCTAAGCCTGTAGTCATGATCTAATAGTTTTCTTTCCCTCTTCTTTTCAACTTCATCATTTTTCCATAATTTTATCTTCTATATCACCTGTTCATCCTCTGCTTCTTCCATCCTCATTGTAATTACATCCAGCCGGTTTTACATCTCAGTTATAGCATTTTTTAATTTCAGCCTGAATAGTTTTTATCTCTCTTATCTCTGCAGCAAGACTTTCTCTTGTGTCTTCTCTGTTTTTTTCAAGCCCAGCTAGTATTCTTAGGACTGTTGTTCTAAAATCTTGTTGACATATATTGCTTGTATGTATTTTGAGCAAGTCCCTGTTTATGATTTCTTGTTGATCTTTCTTTTGGAGAAAATTCCTTCATCTTGTCATTATGTCTAGGTTTCTGTCTTCTGTGTGTTATGAAAGCTTGTCATGTTTCCTGCTCCTCAGAGTAATACTATATTAAAAAGGGGTCAGACACTGTCCAGGTCTTGGTACTTCAGGAAGTGTTTCTGGTGCACACTGTGTGCATTCTGCTATTATGTTTTGACTGCTCTTTCCCACAGGTCAGTCATCTGCAGAGTTCCTCCTTGCTTGCAGTGGGATGCTTTGATTTGTTTGTTAAGATAAACCTGATTTAGGGAAAAAAAGAAAAAGTGCCCGTGCCCGGGTGGCTTGGTTGGTTAAACATCTTGATTTCAGCTCAGGCCATGATCGCAGGGTTGTGAGATTGAGCCCCATGTTGGGCTCCACACTGGGCATGGAGCCTGCTTAAGATTCTGTCTGTCCCTCTCCCTCTGCTGATCCCCCATCCCTCTTAAAAAAAAAGGAAACAGACAAAAAATTATAAGTCTGCTTCCCAAGAAAAAGAAAGAAAAAAGAAGCCTGATCCATTAAAAAGGAAGAAACAAACAAAGAAAAAACTATAAACTTGAGTCCAAAGAAAAAAGAAGGAAAAAAAAAAAGGAAAAAAAGGGAAAGCCTGGTCTTATTTTCACCAGAACTGAAGCTGATGCTTTGGAGCAATCTGTGATCAGTATACTTGGTACATGCAGGGGCCCTCTGTGTTGGTCCTCTGGGTGAGAAGCCTGCTTTGTTGGCTCACAGTCAGGCCTGCTCCAGTAAAAATGCCCCTGCAGGTCTCAGGGGGGCAGGGTTTGGTGTAAGTGGCTCTTCCACTAGGGGTTCTGTGTTGCTCACTGAAGTCAGACTGTGCTGGTGGGTGAGGGGCAGATAGAAGATGGCATTACCCCGCCCTTTAATCCTGGGGAGGGGAACTCACAGCCCCTGCTGCTCAGGAAGCCCTCACAGAAAAGCAAACAATCTCCCCTCCTGTTTCCCAGGCTCCTTCAGATGCCTGCCCTCAATTTATCCATGCCTGGGCCCTCGGCATGCCCCACACCACAGTTCTGTGTTTTATATCTGGTGCACAGCTGGGATTCAAAACTCCAAGTCTTAAAGAACCCAGCAAGGTGTGGACCTGCTCCTGTAAATTCCTTTGTGATTTCTTCTTTGGCCTAGGGTCTAAGCATTATGGTCACATAATATAGCTTAATAATCCTTATTCCTTGATAATTTGAGGAAGTCTGCTTTCTGAGTAAAATTATGGGCAGTTAAAAATTGTTTTATGTTTGAAAAGAATGTATGTTCTTTAATTGTTATTTTATGTGGCCTTCAGATAAAAACTGTTAATTGGGGCGCCTGGGTGGCACAGCAGTTAAGCGTCTGCCTTCGGCTCAGGGCATGATCCCAGCGTTGTGGGATCGAGCCCCACGTCAGGCTCCTCTGCTATGAGCCTGCTTCTTCCTCTCCCACTCCCCCTGCTTGTGTTCCCTCTCTCGCTGGCTGTCTCTATCTCTGTCAAATAAATAAATAAATAAAATCTTAAAAAAAAAAAAAAACTGTTAATTGTATTATTTCAACTTATTTTTGTCTGCTTGCCTATACGCTATGGATTTGTCTTAAAATCATCATGATTTTTGTGCTTTTTCATTTTTTTTTTAAAGATTTTATTTATTTGTTTGACAGAGAGAGACAGCCAGCGAGAAAGGGAACACAAGCAGGGGGAGTGGGAGAGGAAGAAGCAGGCTCCCAGTGGAAGAGCCTGACGTGGGGCTCGATCCCATAACACCAGGATCACGCCCTGAGCTGAAGGCAGACGCTTAACGACTGAGCCACCCAGGCGCCCCTCATTTTTTTCCTATAATTGTGATGCTTTTTTATTTCGATATTATGAAGGTACATTATCAGATCCTTTCAAGTTCATAAATTTAGTCTTTCCATTGAATCTTTTTTATTCCCCATTGAATCATTTTTTTAATGATTAGGTTGGACTAACTTTTTATCTAGTAATTCTTCTTTCTTGAGATTTCTGTAATTTTGAAAATAAGTATTCCAGCCTTTTTTTCAACCTGTTTTGGCTAGTTTATCTTTTATTTTCTCTGTATAACTAGATTTTAGTTGTGCCTGATAAATACTTTACATTTATTTATTTTTTAATGATCTTATGGTTTCTTATCTAGTGAATTTAGTCTACTCAGATTTATTATGATCACTGGCATGGTTTTTTTTTTTTCACATCTAAGGTGTCCATGATTTTAAGATACATCATTATTTTATATACATATGTTGAGTCTCCATTAGACGCTTAAAAGTTCATAGTTTTCTTCCTCTTCAATCATTCTTTTTGTGTTTTTGTAAGATCTGCATTATATCTAATACCTAACGGTGCCCATTAAATTATGACACAATACCTTTAAAATAGACTTACATAAGGAACTCATGGAGCACTCAGTGTTGCAGTCCTATCTTAAAGAACTTTTTTTCCCCCCAGTAATATCAAGTTATGTCCCACTTTTCTGTTTTGGACTGGTTAATTTTTCTACATGCCCAAACCATTGTAAATGACAATTAAATGTAACATTAATACTACCAGCAATGTACACAACTCAATTGAAGTGAGGACAAATAGACATCTGGGACTAGGTTTGTGACTGTAAGGGCAGTGAAACTGTCAAAGTGCTATGTGGTCAGCAGCGACTGTATGATGTCTTCAATTATTAGGTGTATTCAAATTTCAGAGGTAATAAAATATGAAAAACTGGTGAAAATTGATATAAAATGGATAATTTATTTCACTTATCATATTTTATATTTACCCTGTGTGTTTTTTTTTTAAAGAACCTATTCTTTCCTGATCTTCTATTAGATTTTTAGGTTTTCTTTATTCTTTTTTTCTTTACTGATTTTGAAGTTCTGAGTTTTATTTCTATTATTTTAGTGGTTACCTGTAAACTCAATACACTCTCTTGATTTAATAAACTAAGACGTTAATCAGTGTCTCTACTTTTCTCCTGGATAAATACATGCATTGCAACACTATACCTCCAGTCACCATATTCCCATTTTGCATATTATTTTGTCCATGTTTTTAGTGCACCTTATTCTAGATTGATAAATATTTTCTCTCAGCATATGAATATGATATTATTCAATGTCTTCTTACTGCCTTGTTGCTATTGAGAAGTCTACTGTCCCTTCATCTATCCTTTGTATGTAATCTAATCTTTTCTGTTGAATTGTTTGTTAGAACTTTGCCGTTAATGTTCTGCAGTTTGACTATGGTGGGCTGGAGTACAGATTTATTTATGTTACTTGGGACTTGTGATTCTTAAATCAGAGGATTCATGACTTTTATCAGTATTTGAAAGTTATCAGATATTATTTATTCAAAAGTGCCTGTCCTCTATTCTCTCTGTCCTCTAGATCTGGAGGTTTTTAGAAAATTGTGCTTCTGTCACATATTACCTTGGCATTTCATAATCTCTTCTTCATATTTATGTCTCTATATTTCTGTGTGGTGAATTCAATATTATTTCCTCAGATCTAATCTGTTTTGCTGTTTTCTTTGTGGCTGTATCTGATCTACCATTTTGGCTATTCATTGTGTTTTAAATATTAACAATTCTATATGTATTACATGTATTAATATATAGAAAAGTGCATACAACATAAACATATAATTTATCAAGAAAATATATCTAATAGCAAGATACAATCCCCGTCCAGATCAAGCATCTAATATATCGACATAACCAGCACTCTAGAAGCTCTGACATCTCTTCCCCACCTCGTAGTAGTAACAACACTGTCTAGACTCTTTATGGTTTTTATTTTACTGTTTTTCATTATGGTGTGTATGTGTGTGTATCCATAAGCATATATAATTTGTTTTTGGATTGTTAATTTAGAGAAAGAGAATCATAAATATACATTCTATGTGTTTTTTTCACTTAACATTGTATCAAAGATATATCTGTATTACTACTGCATCTATATTTCATTCATTTTTTCCTACAATGTATTTTATACCATGACTATAATACAATTTATTGCACACTCTCCTGAAGATAGATGTGTGTGTAATTTCCAGCATTGGACTATTCCAAATTCAAACTTACTCCCGTATTTCCTCTTGGAGTTCTTTTTTTTTTTCTTTTTCAAATATTTAATTTATTTATTTGTCAGAGAGAGAGAGAGAGCATAAGCAGGGGGAGCAGCAGGCAGAGGTAGAGGGAGAAGCAGGCTCCCCACTGAGCAAGGAGCCTGATATGGGACTTGATCCCAGGACCCTGGGATCATGACCTGAGCTAATGTATTTGGTTTTGGTCACTGTCTCTTAGATCTCTGATGGTTTTTGAATTGTAACCAATTTGTTCATTTTTTCATAGAATGTTTTGCATTGTTTCTTATGCTACTCATACTTTGTGTCTGTTATCATTACAAGCAGATATTTGAGCTATATGGGAGGTCTGAATTTCTTGGGGTTTATGCCTTTTGTTTGCTTTCTTTCCTGTTTTGTGTGTGTGTGTGTGTGTGTGTGTGTGTGTGTGTGTGTGTGTGTGTTGGACCATTGACTCATCTTTAGCCGTGCTTTATCTTTGGTAATCATGTGGGTCCAGTGTGTCTCTTGAAGATTTGTTTCTTTTGCTTCTGAAAGGGGTTTTGGGTTATCATTTGGCTTAATCAAAGCCAATACTGTTGTGTAAATTTGAGCCTTAAATTCCTGAAGGCAGCTTTGGAGTAACTACTTATCAGGAAAGATTCTATTTTTCCTCCCACTCAGGGTCTAAGCCACAGAAGGTGGGGGTTTTTGTTTTTGTTTTTCTTTCTGTTTTTGACAGTGGTGAAGTCTCTCTTTCTTACTTTCATTCTTTCCCTCTACTTCCTCTCCCTCCTTCCCTCTTCCCTTTTCTCCCCCTCCCCCATCTCCCTATTTCTTTCTCTCTCTTTTTTTAATGTTTCACACTACTGAAGATGTAGCCCTTGGAAAATCTGACTTGATGTCGTTATCTTAACTTCAAATCTCTGCCTGTTGGCAGGCCCAAGGACTTGTCTTTTTGCCAAGAGGGCTTTAACACTAATATCCTTGGTCACCCAGAGTGGGCAGCCTCTTTCGGGCCTGCAGCATAGCCTACAACATTAATGCCCATGTACATCTCCCTCTGGTTCTTAGATTTCTCTTTGTTTTGGGCTTCCTATTTATTTATTTAACTGGATCAACTCTTCATTTATAAGAAAGTTTGATTTATTATATTCAGCATCTTGTTTATTTTATAGAGGAAAGATTTTGGTTTATCTCTTGTGCTACTTTATTGACATTCTTTATCAGACTCCATCATATTTCAGTTTTTCTAGTTGCCTTCCATGTAAGTCTTTGATTGCCAATGTCAGAAACTCAGATGTATTTAAGCAAAGAGGGGATTTATTAACTCTTTTTTTTTTTTAAGATTTTATTTATTTATTTGACAGAGACAGCCAGCTAGAGAGGGAACACAAGCAGGGGGAGTGGGAGAGGAAGAAGCAGGCTTCCAGCGGAGGAGCCTGATGTGGGGCTCGATCCCATAACGCTGGGATCACGCCCTGAGCCGAAGGCAGATGCTTAAGGACTGTGCTACCCAGGCACCCCAGGGATTTATTAACTCTTATAACTGAGAAGTATAGGGCTTTTCTGGCTTCAGGTATGGATAGTTTAGAGCTTAAGCAAGGTCAACAGGGCCCTTTCTCTCTTCCTGCCTTAACCTTACTTTTTTCAGTGCGGTATTTGATTCTCAGATTTCATTTTCCATTTAGCTGAGGAAAGTAATTTCTAGGATTTGGTATCCTTACAGCTTTATGGCCTCCTTTTATGGCCGCCTTGTGTTACATAGCATTTTACTGTCAAATCCTAGGAAATAACTTTTTGCCTACTTGGGTCATGTTGCTCTTTCTGAACTGGTTACTGTGGCCAGTGGACTTGTATCTTCCACTTAGCCAGCTTTGGTCATCTGCCCATCCTGAGATGTAAGGGCAGGTATACTGTGTTAAACAGCCCTACTAGATCCACTTGGGTAGAGGGTGGTTTGGTTCCTCAAAGGAAAAACCAGACAGAGTTCCCAATGAATAGAAAAAAGTGCTAGGTGAGCAGATATCTTATACGTGCAGTACACATATTTTAGCAAATCATCAGACCTCTGGTTAGAAATTTTAATGAAGATGAGAGACTGCTATAATTTCAAGACTATCACTGTCTGTGATTGATCATTCTTTTCAACCGTGAATAGATTAATCAGCAGTAACCTACCAGACAAGCTCCCTTTCCCTCCTTTATCAAGTTCTAACAATTTCACTTTCTGAAATCTCTGGAACCTGCTCATTTTTCTTTATCTACCATTGATAGTGTGGTCCAAGCTGTAGTCCTCCTTCCTCTGATCTATCAAAATTAAATCCTTACTGATCGATCAGTATCTACTCTGGTTCCCCTTCAGTCTGTTCTCCACACTGTGGTGTAGTGATCTGTTCAGAATGCGAATCTAATTATGTGTTTCCTGTCCTCCAACTACACCTCAAGTTTTTAAAACCTTTCATTAGGCAGAAATTATTAACTAGATTTACATCTGGCCCATCTTCACTTCTCCAAATATTCTTGCTCAGTAATTCCCTTTTATGTAGATTAAATTATATATTCTCTTATTACTGTCTACCTCTCCCTTTTACATTTATTATAATTACAGTTTTGCACTTGTGTATGAGTATTTGATGAATGTCCGATTTCTCCATCAGACTATAAAAGCAGATACCATATCTGTTTTCCATTATCTTTTAATTTCACCAGCTAGAATGTGGCTTGTCTTACAGTAGAAAATAAATATTTATTTCATTAATTAACTGATTGATTACTATAAAGAGACCTCCGTGGTAACTAGGACAATTTATTTGTTCAACATCCATCTCCAAGAGCTTTCTAGTCAATTGATTTTGAATTTAGGCTCTCCAGTATAATCTGACTTAGAAGTTTATGGAGAATATTATATAGCTATCAGATGACAAGTGTGGGATATTTTGAGTATCTGTCAACACATAGTTATGTTCATGTGAAATAATGTGAAAGTCTATTAAGTAGTACGGCTATACTGATTGAAATCAGCAAGGAGTAGCCCATTGCACTGGTTGGATATCTCATTTCCCATTAGCACCTACATAAGTTATTTATCTAGTTGAAACGCCCAATTTTTCTTTGTGCTTTTCTGCTTACATCTGTTGGGCTTGATGATGTATTTGCTGCTGGGGCCACTTGCTTTTAGACAAGAAGCAGGAAGTTTCTACCAACTTCTACATCAGGTAGCAAAGACCTTTGCCCAGAGTCATTACTGCACTAAGTCAGTACTGCACTAAGTAGGACAGGGCAGTTTCTCCCCAGGCTTGGGCGCCACACTAGTAAAAATCGTCTGCCATAGTGGGAAGAAAGGCTTTTCTTACCCCTTTTTCTCTAACAGGACTGGATCCCTTCTTCTGTATACACTCTCTTTAGTTTTTTTCTTGCTTAGATATGGTTAATCCATCCCTTCTACAGTTCCCTTGAGACTACTGCATGGGTGACAGTGGAAGAACTTTACATGCATCAAAGTGAGAAGGCAAAAATTACTTGATATAAGTAAGTTTAGTTTCTTTAGAAAGAGCTGGGTTCACAGTTTATATCTAATATCAACTAATACTGAGGTAATAATTTCTTCAAATGGTTGATAGCAGGCTGACATAAAAAATTTTGGAGAATGGTTAAGAAAGTTATGCATGAGTTGGCTTGACTGTAAAGTAGAATTGATATATCTTGGTAAATTTGTGATTTTTTTTTATATCTATCATGTGAAAAAGAGGAAAGGCGGTGGAGGTAGGAGAAAGAGAGGGAAAAATGCTAGGAGTAGTCATAAGAGGATGGCTACTGATAAACATACTGAAAACATACCTGAAGAATTGATTTTGTTCTCCATCTGTCAGGTGCTGATATTTAATCATATTCAATACTAGCTCCACCTTCCTTCCTTTCACTTTCCTTTAAACATCCTACTAATACTTGACACAGTGCCTTGCAAATTCTGGCCTCATGATAAATAACTATTGGTTAGTTGAAGGAATGAATGGATGAAGAGTGAAGAGATGAATAACAAGATTCTAGACTTTCACAGTGCAAATAAATACATGCATCAACTTATCAAGATTTGAAAACCATAACTTTTTAAAAATTTAGATAGTACAGATGAAAGGATTAATTTCATCTAAAAATTTGAACAATGGAATTATCAGAACTTTGATTACTGTATCTAAAATGCAGGGTGCACCTGGCTGGCACAGCTGGTAAAGCATGTGACTCTTGATCTCAGGGTTGTAAGTTCGAGCCCCATGTTGGCCATGAAGCCTATTTAAAGAATAAAGAAAGAAAGAAAAAATTTTTAAAAATGAAAATGGCGAATAATAAAATGAAGTTAGATAACTTGAAATGTGCTTTTTAGGAGTTACATATTCTATAATGTAGGCTTGATTGACTGCCAGGTTCAGAAAATGATTTTTATAAAAGATTATTCTCATTCTCACTTGATTTATTTTAGAATTTTGCCACGTAAAAATTGTTTTGAACTTTCCAGTTAAGACAAATCAGTTTTCATTTCTGAATTGACATAGATTTTAATTTAGTAAAATTTAATCAGTAGATTTTACGATTTATCATATACTGGAGTTAATGCTGCATATCTAGAAAATATTTCCCCCTACATTTGGATCTGTGTGATTAATATCTTTTGGTTTCCATGTTTGAATATTTGAATATAGTTTATGGCAAAGGATGGTGTCAGATAGATTGGGTTTCAGTCCCCAGTCTGTACTTCTTAGTGAGCAAATTACTCAATTTGTCGAACCTTAGTAGTATCTTGTGTAACATGAAGATGATACCTACCTTCCCACGAAGAGGTTCTCGGGAGCATGTAGTAAGGGAAGATATGTGAAGTGCTTAGAACACTGTCTGGGTTATAGTAGACATTCAGTAATTGGGAACAACTATTTTTCTCCTCCACCCTATGTTTTGTTCTGCAGCTTTCCCCACAAATAAACCAGATAAAGATGCAAGACATGTAATAAAAGTGGTAAGTATTGCTCTTAAATTTGTATTTCATATGTATTCACTTCTTTGTTTTCTGCTTTATTCCTAGTATCTTTGCAAAAACAGTTTTTAACCTAGCTTTTATAATTTTACTTATCAGTAAATGTAGTGTTACGGTATATTTTCACATTGTTAAAATGTAAAGACTGGAGAACTTTGTTCTTCTGTGTTGGCATTTATCATCTTTTTATCCTATCTAGCTATCTCTCCTTTCCTTTCTTCCCTTCCTTCCTCTTTACTCTAAATGGTAAGGTCCTTAAAGGCAAGGATGAAGTTTCATTTTTGTTTGTATCCCCTATGCCTAGTACAATGAATGAAATATAGTAGATAATTAGTAAAGGTGTCATGTGTGAATGAACTCCAGGGTAGTTTGCAGTGTATCTACCCTGATGTCCATGTTGGTAGACATTGACTATCTGTATACATGTGTATATACAATTCTCAGTGCTTTTAGTAAGTTTTTTCCATAAGAAGGCTACTCTCGTGTGTAAGATTATATAGAGATAGCATTACAGTATATTAAATTTAAACATGAGATTCTCTAAGTTTATTTAGTCCTTATATGAGATTTTTAGTGGAAATTTGATGCCTGTGTTTTATAATATGTTATTCAAGCCCTATTTATATACTATGAATGTATATTCATATTTTCACCGTTGAAATACCAAATCTATCTTTAAGATTATTTTTTCCTAATAAAATTAATTGTTCTTTTCTTTTATAGGAATATCAAGAAAATGGGCCATTATTTTCAGAACTTAAATTTTATCAAAGAGCTGCAAAAAAAGACTATAGTAAGTAAATTTAGCAAAAGCAAGCTACTTCCATATGCATATATATATGTGTGTATATATATATATATGTATATATATATGTTAATATTTTTCTTTTTTTCTGGTCTTCTGGAAAATTATTTTCAATTAGAAATTTTATTGTAATTGATATAATTAACTTATATAAAAGTAAGATAGATGCTATGTAAATGTTGAAATATACATAGTGGGTTATATATTTCAAATCAAAATTATTTCTACTACTTTATATTCAATGTTAGGTTGTTGGTCTAAGCTACCAAGAGTTCTCTAAGTATAAAAGAATAGTAGAATGAAATCATTTCTTTCATAGGAAACCATTTGGAGTCAAAGGTTGTAAGGAAAAGATTAAAATGGGCACTAGATATATAAACAAAAGGAATGGCCATAGAATGGATTAGTGTAAGGTGTATGGAAATGATTAAACATTAAAATGATTTAGACCATAAGTTAAATGTTAGAAACTTGAATGTTGGGAAAGTAACTGGAGCTGGAAATCACATGTAAGAACCACCAGTTAGAGGAATCAAATGGGAAATGGTTGTGAGCAGAGCTGAAGAACAGCAGAAGCATTTTGTAAATACTGTACAACACAGATGGACTAAACAGAGCTTTCAGAAAGTTAATATGAATAAAAATGATAATAGTCAAGGTCCTCTTCATTATGTTTAAGAAAAAGAATGATGAGACTAGCCTCAATAATTAAGTTTGTTTTCCTTAATAAAACCTTCTAAATGTTAGGACAGTAGTCTTTACTGCTTAAACTATGTCAGGGTGACAAATAGAATCCATTAAACTTGATTGTTTATTGTAGAGTTGTCATACACATTAAACATATATGGTAGAAAAATGGAAAATAAGCTACCTGATGGTTTCAGTGGATTTGATTTTTTTTAAACTAAAGTTAAAGCAGTTTCCATATAACAATTTCATAATATGATTTTTCTGCCCAATTTCTATTTTTTCAACTACCATGGCTTTAAATTTTTAAGTAATGGAAAAGAAAAAGCCATTTCTCTACTGATTCTTTGGTACTTAACATATGTTCTATTTCATTTTATTTTAATTTTTTTGAACATATGTTATATTTTAAAATTTAACATATAAGGGAATGAATTTTTTTCATGAATAGAAACACTTGTGTATATGATGCTAATGCATTTTATGACCATGACTACTTTTGTTTTGGTTATAATGGCTTTAATTTAAAATTTCTGTATATGTTTTTATGTTAATTATAGTGATAAATAGAATTTGAAGCTACTAGATAGATATATTTGATTCTTTAAAACATTTACTAGAAAGGTCTAATTTCTGTTTAGGTTAGCTAAATAAGTTTTAGGATCTATGAAAAAGTAAGAAATAACATTTCTAAAAATATATATATCTTTTTTCCTGTTAAATTTGTCTTTGTAGTAAAAAACTGGATAGAACTCAAACAACTTGATTATTTAGGAATTCCTCTGTTTTATGGATCCGGTATTACTGAATTCAAGGGAAGAAGGTAAAATGGAATTACTATAATCAAGTATTGTTCTATGACTATGTCTTATATGCTCTAATACCTTTGCTATATAACAGATTACCCAAATCATAGTAGTTTATAACAACAGACTGCTATCATCTTAGTTTCCATGGATAACCAACATGGAAGTTACCCATGGAAACTATGGCTTCTCCAGATGGTTCCAGCTCAGGACTTCTGAGGATATAGTCAGCTGTCTGTTGGGTTGCAGTCATCTTATGACCTGACTGGGGAAGGATCTGTTTTCAAGGTCACTCATGTGGCTGTTGGCAGGCCTAAGAAGATCTGCTTCAAATGCACTCATGTGATTGTTTGCAGGCCTCACTTCCCCAGGCCTCTCAACAGGTCTCTCAGTAGGCTGCCTCAGTGTTATAAAGACATAGTAGCTGGCTTCCCCTAGAGCAAATAATTGAAAGAGAGAGAGGTAGAAAAAGCACATACACACATAGGAGCATGCATCCAAGAATAAAGCCACAGTCTTTTTATAATTGAATCTTTAGAATTTAAATAAAAATTTGAAAAAAAAAGGTTAACATACAGTGCAATATATTGGTTTCAGGAGTAGAGTTCCATGATTCATGACTTAAATATAACACCCAGTGCTTATCACAAGTGCCCTCCTTAATCCCCATCACCCATTTAGCCCATCCCCTGCCCACCTCCCCTCCATCAACCCTAAGTTTGTTCTCTATCATTAAGAGTCTTTTATGGTTTGCTTCCCTCTTCCCCCCCTTCCCCTATGTTCATCTGTTTTGTTTCTTAAACTCCACATGAGTGAAATCAGATGGTATTTGTCTTTCTCTGACTTAATTCAAATCTTACAGTGATGTCACATATTTCCACTATAGTCTCTTTGCTAGAGGCAAGTCACTAAGTCTACTCCATACACAAGAGAGGAGATTTAATTAAGCTTTGTCTCTTGAGAAAAGGCACAACAAAGAATTTGTAGAAACATTTTTAAATCACCACATATGGCTAGTCATCACATATAAATAATTGACTAGTGATTTTTTAAAAAGAAAAAAGAAGTTTGTCAGGTACCCCATTTTGCCCTTTCAATAGCCTTTTAAGATAGGTGATGTCTTTTTCCCTGGGTGAGGAAATAGGCTCAGTGCTTTGTTCAAATGGTCTCTAAATGCTATCAATAAAAACAAAATCAACGATTATTAATCTTGAAATAAAGTAAAGGGCTGCTAATAGAGAACTGATTGGCTGAGTGGGTCATGGTATATCCGTATCATGTAATATTATGCAGCCCAAAAAGAAATCAGTTAGAGCTGTACCATTTGGGAGGTATAGTGGGGAGGTTTCAGTGAGATACTAACGAAAAAAGGATGATGCAGAAAAGTGCATATAATAAGATCACATTTTTGTAAAACAAAGACAAAAATTCCTTTATATCTGTATTCATGTGTGTATGCACCAATAAAGGTAGACTAGGGGCTGATATGGGCATGTAAGTGAAGGGAAGAAAAGGGACAGAGGTGCCAAACAGAGAAGAAGTACATTTTTAAAAAGGATTTATTAATTTATGAGAGAGAGAGAGCATGAGTGTGGGTGGGAGGGGCAAAGGGAGAGGGAGAGAGTCTTATGCGGACTCCATGCTGAGTGCAGAGCCTGACACGGGGCTCGATCTCACAACCCTGAGATCATGACCTGAGCCTAACCCAAGAATTAGACATTCAAATGACTGAGCCACCCAGGTTCCCCAAAAAGACATACATTTTTTAAAGTAATGTTTTTAAGTGTGTAGAGAAAGTAAAATATGATTTATAAGGTCAAGAAACAAATATAAAGTTTTCTGTATGGACAAATAATTTGTTCAAGGTCATATAGTGAGAGGGTGATGAAATCAAAGTGAATCAAACTCAGGACTCTTTAATTTAGAAAGAGCATTCTCTTTTCATGACCTAAGAGTGAACATGAGTGTTTCAGGACAGCATTCTCTTCTACTAGGAACTAACTGCAGCATAAATACTGACTAGTATCTTTCTGTAAAAGAACAGCAAGATTATTAATGCACACTCATTCTTTAATGGTTCAGATTGCAGTATTCTTCATTGTTAGGTTGGGGGTGTTTTTCCTTGTTTCAAATTCATAAATAGGCAGTTTCAAGCATTGCTATCTTAAGATCTCTTTTTGACGTCTCCTTCTTATAGTTACAGATTTATGGTAATGGAAAGACTAGGAATAGATTTACAGAAGATCTCAGACCAGAATGGTACTTTTAAAAAGTCAACTGTCCTGCAGCTAGGTATCCGAATGGTAAGAATGAATAACTTATTTCACATGCCTAGTTTTCAGATTATTTACTTGTTACAATACACAAATCATTGCCCTTTGTGGAATTATCAGAGAATGAAGGATTATTGCCCTAGAAATGTCAGTTATTTAGAGTAGAGGCTATTTTGGTGAAATTGATAACAGTGGGCTCTGTAAGTGACAGAATGTGCTGTGTTTGGCACTACAAACTCAATTAGGCATTGGTTCTACAGTCTGATTTTTTTTCCCCTCACAGCTTTGTTTTACATATCAGAGCAAGCTTGCATTGCTATAAGAATAACCTCTCTTTTGTCGGTTATATTTATAACAATTCAAACTATGGCAAAATATATTATTTTCCATACTAAACACGTGATGGTATAGGGGTGCTATAAAGTTTTTACTATGAGTTTGGGATGGTGGCAGTAATTAGTATGGCAATGAATAATATATACTTTGCCAAATAAGAAGCAATGAAATCTTAATAGCACCCATGCACACATTTTGTTTATACCACATATTTGTCTTATCTTGTTTGTGTTTGGTTTGCCCAAGCTCCATTTTATTTTTTCCATTTTAAATAGAATGAAACTGCTCATGCCAGGTTGGGATGTGGCAAATAGAACTCGTTAATTTTCCCATTCATCCATTTAGCCAGCCAGCAAATGTTTGTTGAGCACTGGGTGTAGGTAACATGCAAGGCTCAAGGGCCTCAAAGATGAAGCTAAGTTATTTTCAATTATTGTCCAGAGGGAGAATGCCTTTCTGTGTGCTCATGGACATTTCACTTTGTTCTGGGGTCTCCAAAACTTGATTTATAATCATTGCTTGGGTGAGGAACTGCTGAGTGAACTTCATGGTTATTTTACTTTGGATCTCTAATTTTATTGTATTTTTCCTCTTTGCACAGTGTGATTTGGCCATCAGCTATCAGGGGCATAGGCATAGGCATTGTTGAATCTTGGTTTCCTTCTCTCAGAAGTTTAATTTAAAGCACTTGATATTTAGGGATCATGTTATTCGACTTTTTTCCAGGATAAGTGACCAGTACATGGGATAAATAAATTGATAATTGTAGAATATGTCACTTTGTATTTGTTACTGTGAAAAACTATGTGTTATTCTATATTCAGAATGTTCGAAGTTGATTAGGAGCTTGAAGCAGATATCAATATAACCTTACATATTTCTTTTCATAGTTGGATGTACTGGAATATATACATGAAAATGAATATGTTCACGGTGATATAAAAGCAGCGAATCTGCTGTTAGGTTACAGACATCCAGATCGGGTAAGTACAGTATTAGGCTTTTGTTTCCAGTAAGAATCCTCACAGTATCATACTGAGACATGCAGAAATCAAACTCCTAACCCAGAAGAGTTTACAAATGAGGATTAACATGTTGTGATTTATCTTACCTTGTTTATCTCATTTAATGCACTAAACTAAGAAGTAATTAGGATGGGGAAACTGAGACTCAGAGGGGTTTAAATAATTTGTTAATGGATATATAGTTAGGTGGCTGAAATTTGAACTTCTGAGTGACTATAAACAAAGAACCATCAAAATCCAGTGGGAGAAGGGATGGGATTTATTTAGAGAAAAAAAAATGAAAAGTCACATTAGCTCCTCTTTCACTGTATAAACACATAACTTTTAAACAGAGCAGCATTTCCAATGGAACTTTCTCTGATGATGGAAGTATTCTGTATGTTACTGTGCAGTATGGTAGCCATCAGCCACATGTGGCTATCAGCACCTGAGACGTGGGTCGTGCACCACCAAATGCTGGCGAGGATGTGGAGCAACAGGAGCCCTCATTCATCGCTGTTGGGAATGCAGAATGGTGTGGCCATGGTGGAAGACAGTTTGGCGGTTTCTTTAAAACCTGAACATATTCGTAACATATGATCTGCAGTTACACTGCTTGGTAATTACGCAAAGGAGTTGAAAAGTTATATCCACAGAAAAACCTACACACAGATGTTTATAGCAGCTTTATTCATAAGTGCTAAAACTTGAGTCATCGAAGATATCCTTTAATAGGTGAATGGATAAATAAACTGTGGTACATCCAAACAATGCAGTACTACTCAGTGTTAAGAAGAAGCAGTCAGGACATGAAAAGACATGGAGGAAACTTAAATGCATATTACTAAGTGAAAATCTGTATAATTCCAACTCTACAACATTTTGAAAAAGGCAAAACTGTGGAGACACAAAAAAGATTGGTGATTGCCAGTGGTTAGTGGGGAAGGAGAAATGAATAGGCAGAGCGCAGAGGATTTTTAGGGAAGTGAAACTGTTCTGTATAATACTACAGTGGTGGATACGTGTTGTTTTGCATTTGCCAAAACCCATAGAATGTTCAACACCAAAAGTGCACCCAAATGTCAACTATATAGACTTTTGATTATAGTGATATGTCATTGTATAATGAGTGTAGGTTCATCCATTGCAACAGACAGAATACTGTGGTATGGGATGTTGATAGTGGGGGATACTGTTGGGTGGTGGGGGCAGTGGGTATATGAGAACTCACAGTACTTTTCCACTCAATTTTACCTAAATTGCACTAAATTTACCAAAATTAAATCTAAAACTACTCTAAAAGAATCTTTAAAAATGTGACTAGTATGACTGAGGAACCGAATTTTAAATTTAACTTCATTTTAGTTAATTATTAATTTTTTTATTTTACCTTCCTTCTTCCCCCCAGCTTTATTGAGGAATGATTGACAAAAGTTGCATATATTTAGGCTATACAACATGTACGAAGTGATGATTTAACATAATATGTTATGAAGTGATGACCATCATCAATTTAATTAACACATTCACTTTTGTTTTGTGGTGAGAACACTTAAGGTCTATTCTTAGCAGATTTGAGGTACACAGAATTATTAACTCTAGTCACCATGCTGTATGTTTGACCCCTAGAACTTAATGATCTTCTAACTAAAAGTTTGTACCCTTTGGCCAACATCTCCCCATTTCCTTCACCCCCCACCCCCGGCCCCTGGCATCCCCTTCTCTCCTCTCTGGTTCTATAAGTTTCACTTGTTTACATGCCACATATAAGTGAGATAATACAGTATTTGTCTTTCTGTGTCTGGTTTAATGTCCTTCACGTTCGTCCATGTTATCACAAATGGCATATTTCTTTTTATGGCCAAATAATTCCATTGCACATCTCTACCACATTTTATCTTTTTTTTTTTTTTTTTTAAGATTTTCTTTATTTATTTGACAGAGAGACAGCCAGCGAGAGAGGGAACACAAGCAGGGGGAGTGGGAGAGGAAGAAGCAGGCTCCCAGCAGAGCAGCGAGCCTGATGCGGGGCTTGATCCCAGGATCCTGGGATCACGCCCTAGCCTGAAGGCAGACGCTTAACGACTGAGCCACCCAGGCACCCCTCTACCACATTTTCTTAATTCATTCATCCACCAGTGACCACTAAGGTTATTTATATATTTTGGCTATTGTGAAAAATTCTGTGGTAACATGGAAGTGCACATACCTCTTTAAGATAATGATTTCTTTTCCTTTCGATATATACCCAGAAGTTGGATTTCTGGATCATATGATAGTTCTATTTTGAGGAACTTCCACACTGCTTTCTGTAAAGACTACCAGTTTCCATTCCCACCAAAAGTGTAAGGGTTCCCTCTTCTTTACACCCTCACCAACAATGATTATCTCTTATCTTTTTTATAATAGCCGTCCTAACAGGTACTGAATGATGTCTCATTGTGGTTTCGATTTTCATTGCCCTGATGATAATAATTCTGAACACCTTTTCTTCTAACTGTTGGGCATGTATATATCTTCTTCAGAATAATGACTATGCTGGTCCTTTGTGTATTTTTTAAATTGGGTTATTTTCTTGCTAGTGAGTTGTATGAGTTCTTATATATTTTGGATATTAACCCCTTATCAGATCTAGGGTTTACAAATATTTTCTACAGTTTGGTAGCTTGCCTTTGTATTTTGTTGATGGTTTTCTTTGTTGGGCAGTATTTTTTTTAGTTAGATGTAATTCCAGTTGTTTATTTTTGGTTTTGTTGCCTGTGCTTTTGGTGTTGGTTGAAAAAAATCATTGCCACAACCCATGTTCATGATTGGAAGAATTGATATTGTTAAAGTATCCATACTACCCAAAGCAGTCCCTATCAAAATACCAATGCCATTTTTCATAGAAATAGAAAAAACAATCCTCAAATTTGCATGGAACCACAAAAGTCCCTGAATAGCCAAAGCACTCTTGAGAACAAAGTTGAGGGCATCACACTTCCTGATTTCAAAGCATATGACAATACTATAGTAATCAAAATAGTATGCTGTTGACATAGACACAGACCAGTGGAACAGAATGGAGCATTCAGAAATAAAGCCATACATATACTACCAACTAATCTTTGACAAGGGCATCGGTAATACACAATTGGAAAAGCATAGTCTGTTTAATAAATGATGGTGGGAAAACTGGACAGTGACATGCAAAAGAATGAAATCAGACTCTTAACCTACACCATACAAAAAATTAAATCTTTAACCCATTAGAGATTTGAAATGTATAACCTAAAACCATAAAACCAGAAGAAAATTCAGGGAAAAAGCTTAATTTCAATTAATTTAAATTTAAGTAACTCCAAGTGTCTAGTAGCCACCCTGTCAGACAGGAGAGGTTTAAAAAGTGAAAAAATTGAGTCTATAAAAAATTTTATAGATCATAGTTGAATATTTAACTGAACTCTAGATGAGGAAAGAAATTTCTAAGTAATGGTACAAAGGAGGAAATCTTTAAAAATATTGAGAAATTTCAAATTTTAAAATTTCTATATTTAAAAAAATTGAAAAAATTAAAGATAAATAAGAAACTGGAAAGTGTGTTTATGAAAGCTTTTTGGGGATATATATAGCAAACCAAAAAAATCAGTAAAAAACAAAACAAAACAAAAACACCAAATATTTTCTTAGAGTAATGATTGAAAGGAATGAACAGACAGAACACAGAAGAAATACAGCTGTCAGAAATGGATGAAAAAAGTTACCGTCACTGGAAAAGAAGAGAGATGCAGATAAAAAAAAGTGAAGTACCATTTTAAAAGACCTTGTCAAATTCGAAAAGCCGAAAATAATAATCCCGATGATATTGAGGCTGTCGAGGGTGCAAGCCTTGTAGAACGTAAAATAAATGGGAGTAGAAGAAGAAATTAAGTTAATGGAAGGGCAATTTGGCAATATATGTTGAAATCCTTTAAAAGTCTGCATATTTTTTAAGGTTAGGTTTATTAAAGTATAATTTACAAACAGTAAAATTCACCATTTTAACCATACAGTTTGATGTGTTTTGACACATGTATGTCTTATAACCACCACTACAGTCAAGATACAGAGTGTTCCTATCATCCTCAGACTTTCCTTCACCCTGCAGTCAGTCCCCTTCTTTCATGCACCCCACCCCCCTGGCCCCTGGCAATGATCTCTGCCCCGGTAGTTTTTGCATTTTGGGGGGAATGTCATATAAATGAAATTATAGGATGTATTTCCTGGTGCCTGGCTTATTTCACTTCCCATAATGTTTGTGAGATTTACCCATGTGGTAGTTATTAGTAGTTCATTCCTCTTTAAAGATAGATAGTATTCCGTTGACAACTACTACCGTTTATCTGTTTACCTGTTGGAAATTTATTTCCGGTTTGGGGGGCAATTATTAGTAAAGTTGCTATAAGCATTCATGTAGATGTTTTTGTGCAGATACATGCTTTAACAACTTCTGGGTAAGTAACTAGGAGTGGGATTTCTGGGATCATAAGGAAGTGTATGTTTGGCTTATAGGAAACAGCCAGACTGGTTTTCAGAACAATTGTACTGTTGTTACACATTTTCACCAGTGATGTGTAGTTCTCCACGTCTTGCCACCACTTGGTTTCATTAGTTTTTAAAAATTTACCCGTTATAGTAGATGTGTTGTCTTAATTTGCATCAGTTATGTAATGACTAATGATAGTGATAATCTTTCTTGTGTTTATTTGCCACTCTTTTATGTTCTTTGACGAATCAAATGTGCCCATTTTTTAAATCATATTGCCTTATTTTAAGCGAGCTTTAGCTTTTAAGGACAGGAACCTTTTGTCAGATCTTTGCAGGTACTGTCTGCATCACTAGCTTACCTCTTCTCTTATCAGTGTCTTTCAGAAGGCAGATGTTTTTAATTATGATGAGGCCCAATTTATGATTTTTTTCTTTTATCATTTGTGCTACATCTGTCCAAAGCCAGGATCACAAAATGTTTTTTCATACGTTTTCTTCAAGGAGTTTTATAGAACTCTCATATTTAGATACCTGATCTGTTTCAGGTTTGTATTTGGTGCAAGTGAGGGTCAAGGCTCTTTTGGGGGGGGGGAGGGGGAACATACACATGTGCAGTTGCTCCAACACTGTGTTAAAGTGAACATCTTTTCCCCAGTGAATTGCTTTTGTGCCTTTATGAAAATTATTGACCATCTATGAATAAGTCTATTTCTGGATTCTCAAGTATAATAGCATACAGTCAATGTCACACTTTCATGGTCTTGAAGTTAGGTAATAGGAGTCTTCCAACTTTGTTCTTTTTTTCAAAATTATTTTCACTATTCTGGCTGCTTTGCAATTCCATATATAATATTTTTTTGAAATCAGGTTGTCAGTTTCTGCCCCCAAACCTGCTAGGATTTTGATTGAGATTGTGTTGAACCGTAGATTAATTTGAGGGAATTGAAATTTTAACAATATGAGTCTTCTGACTAAATGCCAAGCTGATTCACTGGGAAATGAATGATTTTTGTAATACTCATTTTTATTTCTTTTGTTTTCTTATTTAACTTCCAAATATTTTTTTAAAGATTTTTATTTATTTATTAGATGGAGAGAGAGAACACAAGCAAGGGGAGCGGCAGGCAGGGGGAGAGCGAAAAGCAGGCTTCCCGCTGAACAGGGAGCATGGGGCTTGATCCCAGAACCCTGGGGTCATGACCTGAGCCAAAGGCAGATGCTTAACCCACTGAGTCACCCAGGCGCCCCCAAAATATTTTTTAAGTTTCCTATGTAATTTGGTTTTTGACCCTAAGGTTATTTGGAAATATGTTGTTTAATTTTAAAATATTTGGAAGTTTTCAAATTCCTCTCTGCTATTGATCTCAATTTAATTCTGTTGTAGTCAGAGAACTACTCTGTATGATTTCTGTACTTTTAAGATTATTGAGAATTACTTAATGCATCAACGTATGAGCTAACTTACTGAATGAATATTTCATGAGCCCTTGAAAAGAGTATGTATTCTGTTGTCTGTCTGAAGGTGAGTGTTTAATAAATGTCTGTTAGGTCCAGTTGATTGAGTGTTGAAATTTCCTACATCTCCACTGAAAGGAGTATGGAAACCTCCAATTATAATTGTGGATTTATCTTTTTTTCCCATCAGTTTTTGTTTCATGTATATTGGAATTCTATTATTGGTATACATGTTTAGGATTTTTATGTCCTCTTTATGAACTGTCTCCTGTATCATTATAAAATATCAGTTTTATCCCTAAAATATTTCTTGTTCAGAAATCAACTTTGTCTGATATTAATGTAGCCACACCCCCTTTCTTTTGATTAGTGTTTGCATTATATATCTTCTCCATTCTTTTAGTCTATTTTTGTCTGTACATGTGAGTTAAATGTCTTGGAGACAGTATGTTCATTTTCAGGCTATTTTTAAACTTTGCTAAGATGAGTCTATAGTAGCCTATTCTATGTGGTTAGTTTATTCCTACTTCTATACTGTGAAGTTCTGTGATTTCTACAGAATTCCATGTTAGGACTTACTTTGGTTGGCCAGAACTCAACTCCCAGCTCTTTGTGAATCCTGGGAATTATTCTTCTCCTGACTGCTCAGTGATTCTTTGCTCCACCTTTTATACTACAGATGAGGAGATCCTCATGCAGATTTTTCTGGAAGCTCCCCCCACCTTGTAGCTCCCTCTTCTTCTGAACGCCTCTCTGGAATTTCAGGCTCTTTAGAAGCCATTCTGAACTCAGTCACTGTCTCAGTGGGATTTCCCTTCCTATTCCTGAGTTTGGAATTGTCACCAGGCAGAAAGCTGGGGCATCTGCGTGACTCAACTAAATGTTTTTTCCCCATTTTCCCAAGGATCTCAGTCTTGTGCAGCCTATTTAGTATCCAAAAACGTTTGTATCTTTCATTTTAGCCAGTTTCCCACAGGCAGTGGAAGTGTAAATCCAGTCATCGTATTCCTTTTTTGCCAAAAGCAAAAAGGGCTAGTTTTAAATAATTTTAGTGTGTGTGCGTGAATTGTCCGCTCATGTCTTTTTGCCCATTTTTCTCCTTTTTTTTGTTTTTATTCCCTGAAGAGTTCTTTAAATAAGTGTTATATAAGCCCTTCATCTGTTACATATTTTGCAAATATGTTCTTTCAATTTGCCTCTTGTCCTTTGATTATACTTGTGATGTTTCATCACCACATAGAAGGTGAAACTTTTTAATGTGATCAAATGTATCAATCTTTTATTTGCTATGGATATTGAGTCTCGATTAATAACCTTGTTCTGCAGACAGATTTTATGTGAATTTAATTGTAGAGTTTCATTTTTTACCTTTAAATCTCTTATTAATTTAGAATTTATTCTTTTATATGACAGGAAGTATGGACCCAATTTTATCATTTTCCAAATGATTTTCCAGTTTTCCCAACACTATTTAAAAAAAAAAAAATTGGTCCAGTGATATTAGATGTCACTTTTATCATATACTAAACTTCCATATGTACTTGAGTTCACTTCTGTACTTTCTACTGAATCCTTCTGGTCTAATTATGTTTCATAATTATACTAGTACATTAATTGCTGAGGCTCTGCAATGTATTTTAATATCTGGTGGTGATTAGTGCTGTGTAGCTTTTCTTTTTCAGTATTATTCTAGCTATTCACAATTTTTTATATTGTTTAGCTTCATTTAAAAATACTTGTTGGCATTTTTATTGGAATTTTGTTAAATTTTTAAATTAACTTGGGAAGACCTGGCATCTTTATGATGTATAGATGTTCTTCAACAACAAGGAATATTTTTGTATTTCATCAGTTTTACATTTGTTATGTTCTTGAGTATTTTCACTCTTTCCTCACATTAACTTTTTCACATTTCTTGCTATACTTATTCCTAAATATTATACCGCTTTTGTTGCTATTGTCACTGCTATTTTACTCTACTATTTTATCTTCTAAGTGATTATGATTTGTGTATATGAATGTTGTTGATTTCTGTGCATTCATTTTATATCCTGTTAATTTACTGACTTTGAGGTTGCTTTAGTAATGATTCTCTAAGGTTTTCTTAGAAAACATTTCATACACAAGTAGATACAGTTGTCTTTCTCTTCCAGTTCTTATATCTCTGATTTGTTTTGTCTAATTGTATTGCTGGTACATCCAGTACGTAGAAAATAGTAGTGAAGGTAGTGATTATCCTCCCCTCTTCCTGATCTTAGTGGGAATTCTTGAAGTTTACCCCATTAAATGTGATGCTGACTGTAGGACAAAGGTGTGGGTACATGTGTATATGTGAATATGTACGTGTGTATGTGTCCTTATACTCATCATAAGGAAATCACCATCAATTCCTATGTTTCTGTTTTTTGGTTTGGTTCTTTGTTTGTTTGTTTGTTTGTTTTTGAGATTTTATTTATTTGACAAAGGTGTGGGTACATGTGTATATGTGAATATGTATGTGTGTATGTGTCCTTATACTCATAGTAAGGAAATCACCATCAATTCCTATGTTTCTGTTTTTTGGTTTGGTTCTTTGTTTGTTTGGTTTTTTTTTTTTTGAGATTTTATTTATTTATTACAAAGGTGTGGGTACATGTGTATATGTGAATATGTACATGTGTATGTGTCCTTATACTCATAATAAGGAAATCACCATCAATTCCTATGTTTCTGTTTTTTGGTTTGGTTCTTTGTTTGTTTGGTTTTTTTTTTTTTTTTTTGAGATTTTATTTATTTGAGAGAGGGAGGGCATGAATGGAGGGAGAGGCAGAGAGAGAGATGGAGAAACAGACTCCCCGCTGAGCAGGGAGCCCAATGTGGACCCAGCTCAAACCCCAGGATCATGGGACCTGAGCCGAAGGCAGACGCTTAACTGACTGAGCCACTCAGGCATGCCTCCTGTGTTCTTGAATGGATTTTTTTTTCTTTTTATGGAATGGGAACTGAATTTCATCAAAGATTTGTTTAGGATATATGGACATAATCATGTTTTTCTCAGATCAATTAATATAGTGTGGTATATTACTGTGCTTTTAATATTGAACTACCCTTACTTTCCAGGAGTAAATCCCACTTTGTTATAGTATATTATTTACTTAATATGGTGTTGAAGTATATTCACTAATACTTTATGTAGTATTTCATATAGGTATTTATAAGTGAGGCTGGTCTGTAGTTTTCTATTTCTGTACTATTTTTATTAGATTTAGGTATCAACATTCTATTTCATAAAAAGAATTTGGAAGTTTTAATTCATTTCCTATGTTCCAGAACTAATTTTTTTTTTAAGATTTTATTTATATAATTGAGAGAGAGAGAGCATGAGCGGGGTGAAGGGCAGAAGGAGAAGCAGACTCCCTGCTGTGCAGGGAGCCTGATGCAGGGTTCCATCCCGGGACAGCAGGATCATGACACTCAGCTGAGCAGAAGGCAGACACTTAACTGACTGAGCCACCCAGGAGCCCCCAGAACTATTTCTATTAAATTGATACTGTTTTATTTTGGAATATGAAACTATCTGGTTCTGCTTTTTTTCTGTGAGGCAGTTTCTTGTAACTCTCCTTTTTCCCATGGAGATGTTTAAGCTTTTTATCTTGGGCCAATTGTAATAGTTAACCATTTTGTGTAGCTTTTCAAATTTATTTGTATGGTGTTATGAATTGTAGCCTCTTGGGACTTAAATTTCTTCTACTTCAATGATTGTTTCCTTCTGGTTATTTTTTATTTTTGCTTCCTTTTTTTTGCCTTAGTAAATGTGTTTATTTTTCAACTCACTTGGATTCTGATTTATTAATGAGATGTATTTTCCCTCGTCTATTTCATTGATTTGTGATTTTGCCTTTATTTTTTTATTTTTTTTTTAAATAATGATTTTTTATTATATTATGTTAGTCACCATACAGTACATCCCTGATTTTGCCTTTATTATGTCATTTCTTGTGCTCTTTTAATTCTACCCTTTTGTTCTTTCTTTTGGTCTTCAGTTCCTGATCTGTTCATTTATTTTCATTATTTTTTTTTTTCCTTCTCTAAGTGTTTAAGGCTGTGATTTTTCCTCTGGTTACAGCTCTATATCATACTCATAGAATTTTAATATGTTTTTTAATATCTTTATTTTTTAAGAAACTTTTTATTTCTTCTTCACCAAAAAGTTGTTCAGTAGAAGATTTTTAAATTTTCATGTAGAAGGATCTTTTTAAAAAATTTTGTTATTGAATTCTAGACTTCGTGACAAGATAGGTTATTGTTTTTGATAATTTTACTCTTCTGAATCCACTGAGGCTTTTATTAGTGACTGAGAAGATCAGTTTTTATCTGTATTCCATGCCTATTTGAGAAAAAGGTAATCTGTATTTTCACAGTGTAAAGTTTAATATTTGCCCAAAAGATCTACCTTAGTGACTGTATTATTTATACATCTATATCTTTACTTAGTTTTTGTCCACTTGATTTGTTTTGTATCAAGAGTGATATTCTCTTAGGGGCGACTGGATGGCTCAGTCAGTCAAGCATGGGACTTGATCTCAGCTAAGATCTTGATCTCTGGATCATGAGTTCAAGCCCTGCATTAGGCTCCATACTGGGTGTGGAGCCTACTTTAAAAAAAAAAAAAAATCTGTTATTAGTGTGTTTCTATGTGGCCTCAAAGGCCAGAATCAAGTTCCCTGTAGTTTTTGTTTCATAAAGATCATTGCTGTGCTACTTGGTAAATATTTTATTTATATTTGCTCCACTTCATGTGTATTTTCTTTTATCTTTGATCCTTTAAGGTTTCTTTTTGGGGAGGGTCACTATCTATGAAAGTTCATATTTTTGTTGTAGTGATTGCCTTGGTATCTATGATTATTTTTAAAGATTTTATTTATTTATTTGAGAGAGAGAGACAGAGATCATGAGCAGGGAAGAGGGAGAAGCAGTCTCCCCGCTGAGCAGGGAGCCCGATGTGGGATTCGATCCCAGGACCCTGGGATCATGACCTGAGCTGAAGGCAGATGCTCAACGGACTGAACCACCCAGGTGCCCAGTATCTATGATTTTTAGAGATGCTTTTAGCTCTCTTTGTCTGTATTGAATCTTTTACTGCTACTGTGATAGTCTTGTATGGTAGTTGTTTACTTCCACATACTACTAGTTCACTATTGCTTATTTTACTTTCCTCTTTCCCTTAATGTTGTCACCTTAGTTTTTAGTCATACTACTTTTCCTTGTCAGGACATAGATCGTTCATATATTCTTCATTTAGCACCAACCTTGTTTTGGTCTTACATAAAATTAAATATATTAAATATTCACCTTTCTGTCCTTTTGCCAAAGTTAGCCACTCATCTTTAGATTGGATGAAACTAATCTTCTAGTAGATTGCTCAAGAAGTGCCTGTGGGTACGACATTCCCTTGCACGTGTAAAACTTTTTCAATAGCATTGATCCTTGAGGGATAGCTTGGATGGATGTAAAATATTTAGTTCACATTTTTTGTCCTTGAATCTCTTGAAAATGCTGATCTGTTGTTGCCATGTTTTGCATGTTGCTTTTAAGAAGCCTGCTGCTAGTTTAATTCTCTTACCACTGTATGCTATTTTCCTTTTTGCCTTGCTGCCTTTGTTTTTTCTTTATTAATAATGTCTAATGGTTTTACCAGGATATTTTTACAGTACATCATCCTGTATTGGTTTTCCGGGATATCTGGTGGGCCCTTTTGATATGTAGACTGAGCCTTTTATTTCCAGAATGTTTTCTTGGATTATAGTTTTAAGTATTAATTCACCCTTCATGTGTGTTTTGAATTAAAATTATGGAGAAAGGAACTAGAGCAATAAGCTGTTTAATGAAGAGAAAAAACAAGTGGAAAAAGAGATTCAAGAGTAGAGAGGGAAGAATTGTTGAATGGTTGGCAGGAGAAAAAGGCAAGAAACTTTGACATTCATAGAGCCTTTGTCAAAGCAGTAGAGTTGTAAGGATTGAGATAAAAATAGGAAATAGACTCAAAGAGGTTTTGGGTAGAAACAACAGCCGTCTTAGTTAAGGTGGAATGAAAGGGTGCTGACAGGGATGATAGTCAAAGTAAATATTTGGATACCCCATTGGAGACACACTTGATGCTCTGGGCCAATTTCATTTTATTGTGTTTTTGTTGTTATTGTTTTTTGTTTTTTAATTATCCGAATACTGTTTTACCTACAATCAGACAGGTAACCTCATTGAGAGTTGAAGCAGATTGTAGATTATTTTAGTCTTCTTTTTCCCTGTGTCTTCATTGCATTATGGCCGTTTCTTGGTAACTCATCTGGTACCCTCCAAATTTGGAATTTTGAAGACTCTCAAAGTGTACACCATTTACCTTCTTTCTTTCATCATCTTTATCATTTTTTGTTGAAAAAACAAAAACAGGGGCACCTAGGTGGCTCAGTCGTTAAGCGTCTGCCTTTGGCTCAGGGCGTTCTGGGATCCAGCCCCCGTCCTCTGGGAGCCTGCTTCTTCCCCTCCCACTCCCCCTGCTTGTGTTCCCTCTCTCGCTGGCTGTCTCTCTCTGTCTGTCAAATGAATACATAAAATCTTTAAAAAAAAAAAAAAAGAAAGAAAGAATAAAAACATCTGTGGAAAAGTCTCATTTAAAAAAAAAATCCATGATTTCTTATGTACTTCTTTACAACATCTCCATTTTAATAAGATTTCTTTAAAAAATAATTGTTTGAGACAGAAGACTAAAGAAAATGCTTCAGTGGTAATATTGTGTTCAGTAGAAGAAGAGGAAAGAAATCAAGTGTATTGGTTTGGTTAAAAAAATCCTTTAAATTAAAAATTAAAATTATATTAAGAAACATCTACTTACGGAGGAGGTGCCTCTTCAGAAAAGACAATGTAAATCAATCTCGACTCAATTTTGAACGTTTATCGTGTACTAGGCATTATGCTATATTCTTTAAATGAAGTGTTTCTAAGTTTATGCTTTCCTGATAGATAAGTGGGTAACATCCTCTTAGACTACTTAAGTTTTCTAACTTCTGTTTAGAAACTTTACTGACTTTGAAATATGATATGGTATTGCACAATTGATTACTGGAAAGTTAGGCTTATGTGTGCTGTTATGGTATTTGGAAAACGAATGTGCCTTTCTGATTTCATTACTTATAAGGGCATTAGCAGAAGTGCTATCGAGTGGTGGTTTTGCCACTGAGTACCACACACTTGGCTGTATCTCCCAGTGTCACTAGTGAAGAAAGGTGAGGCAGTTTAAGTAAAATCAAGGTTCGTGCACATCTTTTTATCTTTCTGTTTTCAGAGGTGCAGATGTTCCTCACCTGTGAAAGGCCACTTTGTTGATCAAAAGCACACCATTTTTAAAAGCTTTTATTAAAATTGTACTTAGTTAACATAACTAATATTCGTTTCAGGTGGACAATATGGTGATTCAGTACTTCCATACATCACCTGGTGCTCATCACAATAAGTGTACTTTTGTTTGTTTTTTTGTTTTTGAGAGAGATTGGGCAAAGGGAAGAGGGAGAGAGAGAATCTTAAGCGGGCTCCGTGCTGGGCACGACCCTGAGATTATGACCTGAGCCGAAATCAAGTCGGACACTTAACTGACTGAGCCACCCAGGGGCCCCAACAAGTGCACTCCTCAATCGCCATCACCTATTTCACCCATTCCCCCCCACCCACCTCACCTCTGGTAACCATCAGTTTGGTCTCCATAGGTAAGAGTCTGTTTTTTGGTTTGCCTCTTTTTCCCTTTGCTCATTCGTTTTTTTCCTTAAATTCCACATATGAGTATGGGGCGCCTGGGTGGCGCAGTCGTTAGGCATCTGCCTTCGGCTCAGGGCATAATCCCAGTGTTCCGGGATCGAGTCCCACATCGGGCTCCTCTGCTGGGAGCCTGCTTCTTCCTCTCCCACTCCCCTGCTGTGTTCCCTCTCTCGCTGGCTGTCTCTCTGTCACATAAATAAATAAAATCTTTTTAAAAAAAATTCCACATATGAGTAAAATCACATGGTATTTGTCTTTCTCTGACTGACTTATTTCTGTTAGCATAATACACTCTAGCTCCACCCATGTCATTGCAAATGGCAAGATTTCATCCTTCTCAATGGCTGAGTAATATTCCATTGTATAACTATACCACATCTTATAGCTGCTATAAACATTGGGAAGCATGTATCCCTTTGCGTTAGTGTTTTTGTATCCTTTGGGTAAATACCTAGAAGTGCAATTGCTGGGTCATAGGATAGTTCTATTTTTATCTTTCTGAAGTATCTCCTTACTGTCCTCCAGAGTAGCTGCACCAGCTTGCATTCCCACCCAACAGTGCAAGAAGGTCCCCTTTCTCGATATCCTTGCCAATGCCTGTTGTTTTCGTGCTTTTGATTCTAGCCCTTCTGACAGCTGTGAGGTGGTGTCTCACTGTGGTTTGGATTTGCGTTTCCCTGATGACCAGTGGTGTTGAGCGTCTTTTCATGGAAGCACATCGTCTTTTCACACACCGGCTTATATCCCTGCTTTTACATGAAGACTTTCTGGATGATTCTGGTTTACACTGATTTTCTTTTTTGATTTTCTTTGGCTTCTAATATGTATTTTAAACACATAAGCCCTCAAGTCTCAGTTGTCTTATGTGCTGAACTAGAATGGACTCCTTAAGGCTTTTGTAGGTAGGTTTACCTCTCTTCCTTCTTGTGTATTCCTCAGAATACCTAGGTTAGTGTTCTTTTGTAATTACCCTTTAAGAAATACTTTATTGACTCAGGAGGTTTAGGCCAGTCTTGTTGCAACCTGCCATCTCACTTAGTGCCCAGATTGACCTGATCGTTCAGGTGCCTCACCCCACCATGCTCCATGTGTTTCTGCCCCAAAGCTGCCGGCTATGTCCAAGAGAAAGGCCCTCACAGGTAGAGAAAACAGTTCTGTGTGTCAACAAATGGAGGGATCAGTATGGCTTAGGAAACCTATTATTTTGAAAAACACTTACTTGACTCCTGGGAGTTGTGTTGCACTGAAAGCCAGGAGGCTCCAGACTCAGCCCTAACCCTGAGCAGGATCGCAGCCTTCCACAAACGTTTTAACCTGTGAGGACTTTGGCTCTCCAGTCTATAAAATGTGAGACTTTGAGTGATTTCAAAAATTCCTTCTAGGGGCGCCTGGGTGGATCAGCTGTTGGGCGTCTGCCTTCGGCTCAGGTCATGATCCCAGGTCCTGGGATCAAGGCCCGCATCGGGCTTCCTGCTCGGCAGGAAGCTGCTTCTCCCTCTCACACTCCCCTTGTTTGTGTTCCCTCTCTCGCTCTCTCTCTCTGTCAAATAAATAAATAAAATCTTAAAAAAAAGTTTTCTTGTAGCTCTAAAATTCTGTGATTCTCTGAAGATGTGTTTCCAAATGCTTAATGCTCATTGTATAAGGTAGTGTTTCTTACACTGTTTCCAAAGTGTCCACCTATTGTTGCATAGCAAAGGAAGTTAAAAAGTTTAAATTTCAGAAAAAGTTTAATGATCTGGGAGCAGGAATTGAAGTACCTGACCTGTATCTGGTGGCAAAATGCTCACTTTCATCCATAGGGTAGGGTCAGAAGCCTCATTAAAGCTGCTTGTTCAGTGTTTGCTAGAGGGAATTCTAACATAATCCATTTATCAGTTACGGTTACTTGTAAGATGGAGTGCGGATGTGTGTTTATAAGAATTTTGCATGGCATCCACACATGATATGGTACCATTTTTAGAAGTGGCGTTTCCTTTGTTGAACATACATAAAATTAGTCCTGGTGATACACCTCTGTGTTTCATTATCTTTGAGTAGCATTGCATGTCTTAGCTTGATGATACCATTATATTACTGGATGGCAAGCTGCTAAGGCTACTTTAAAGTATTTTGGTGTCACATGGACAGGGTTATACTGTAGATTAAATAACATGGTAGTGTTTATAGTCGCTTATAACATGCAATAACATGTACATCTTTCATCCTTGTGCGGTGCTGATGTACCCTTTTAGCTGAGCAAAGGGACTTTGAAATTTATTCCTGTGATTTTAGTTATTTGAACTTTTAAACATTTTATGAGCTTTATTTAATAGAATTGTTCGTAAAAGACTTCCACGAAATTTTTGTCTCCATATAATTTATCATATGAGTATGTTTTTAAGATTTAATACCTTCTATGTATCTCTACTCATAAATCAGTTTTATAAACTTACTATTTGGGGATTCTTTCAGTATGATTTGTCAAATAAAAATAAAGTAAGCTCCAAATGTTATTCCCATCTAACATTCTATAATGTGTTAATACTGCTATGTTTTACTGCACTTCAATTTATTAAATTACTTTAAAATTGTTTAGGTAATCAAATGTATTTTAGCTCTGTTATCTGATAGTGAATGGTGTTCCTATTATCAAAATTTATTCTTAACATGTGTGTATTAAGATGTCTGATTTTAAATCAGATTAGATCCATATAAAAAGAAAAAATTCTTAAAATACCATGCAAATGACAGTAATATGAATATAGGCTACTAGAGTCTTATTAGAAGATGGTGATGAGTGGAAAATATTGAAGAAAACAGCATAATAATTGTGATTTAGAAGCCATGTTCTCCATATTTAAGATTAATATTTTGTGAAGCTTATTTCCCAGTGCTGGGACTCTGAGACGAGTGAGAACTTGGTAAGTAGATAATTGTGCCTCTAGGAGGATACAGTTTTTTTTAACCTTTTATTTTGAAAAATTTGAAACATACTGAATAATAGAGAACTCTCGATACCCAACACTTTGATTTAAAAATTAACATTTTCAAATTTTATCTATTTTTTGGATGAAAGGTTTTAAAACAGTTATAGATAATCATGACATTTTATCTCTAAATACATATGTACACATTTCCAAAAAACAAGGACAACTCACCGTATTATCACCATGCTATTACTTAACAAAATCAACATTACTCCTCAGTGTCAGGTACAGTTTTATATCTTCTACTTTCTTTCTCCATTATCCTAACATTCATTAGAAAATGGGAATACACACACTTTTTATTCTAATTGTACTTAAGCTCTTTTTTTTTTAAGATTTTATTTATTTATTTGGGAGAGAGGGGGGAGAAAAAGAGATCATGAGCAGGGGTGCAGAGGGAGAGGGAGAAGCAGACTCCCCACTGAGGAAGGAGCCTGATGCAGGACTTGATCCCAGGACCCCGCGATCATGACCTGAGCCGAAGGCAGACGCTTAACCGACTGAGCCACCCAGGTGCCCATGTACTTAAGCTCTTTTTTTCCCTTTTTTTAAAAATTATCTATTGCAGGAGACTTCTCTGCTATCACTTCCCTTCCTATAATTGAGTCACCTAGATCAGATCTCTTTGACCCCTTTTAGCTCTCCTAACCCCTGACTTCCTGGATAGAACTGGTTGTAAGCTACAAATCTGACTTAGGAGATACTGGTACAGAGCCCGGTGAGCATGATTTCTCTCAGCTGAATGTCCATGAGGAGAGCCAGTCTCTAGTCTTGTATATAGGAAAACAGGGATTGTGTTTTATTCACTGATGTGTATTGGGCAGCGGGCACAGAGAGCATGGCTTATAATAAGTACTCAATAAATAAATGATGAGCGAACAATGAGTAATTGAATAGGTTAATGCATAACTGAATTGATTAGTCATTCAATGTTCAGTAGTAACAGATAAAGCCAATCAGGTAGAGCTGGATATAGTATAGCCACGTATAGCAACTAAGGCGTTTGTACATTTCTTAAATTCCTATTGCGAGAAATCTATCCAGTGTCAAGTGATCATTATAGCCATTATTGGTGTTTTTTTATGGATAGAGCTCTGCCAGCATATTCATGGAGAGACACTGAGAAATAGGGGCTGCTGTGGGTTAAATTGTGTCCCCTTGAAGGATGTTGAACTCCCAACCCCCAGTATCTGTGAATGTGACCTTATTTGGATGTAGGGTCTTTCTGAGTTCAGATTAGGTCATTAGGAAAGGCTCTAATCCAGTACAGTTAAGGTTATAAATGGGCATTACTTGGACATAGAGACAGACCAGACATGAACAGAGGAAAGATAAGTGAAGAGACAGGAAGAATGGTTCCTATAAACTTGGAGAACCTGAGATCACCAGAAGCTAGGAGAGAGGCATAGAACAGATCATCCCTTGCAGGCCTCAGCAGGGACCAACCCTGCGAACACCTTGATGGCAGACAGGCAGCCTTGAAGATTGGGGGCAGATGCCTTTCTGTCATTGTTGAAGCTACCTCATCTGTGGTGTCTTGTTAGAGCGGCAGCCCTGCAAAACCAACACAGGGCCTGACAGATCTTCGGGTGGAAGTTGAGATAATATATTTCCCCCAAACTATTTTAATAAAAATCTCAGGAGAGTGTTCTGTTTTATATAAGTTGCTAACACTTGAGCGTGAATACCAGTGAGTTTTAGCCATATGTGAGCACCAGGATGGGGGGGGGGGGGAATGGGAAGCGGAAAAGTGAGAATAGAGGGGAGAGAGAAGTACCCTCTTTTATTTTGCCTAGGGCCACTCCAGGCCGGGCCAGATCAGCTAGTGTTTCTAACAGGATTTGTTCTTACACATGGGATCTCCAGGCAGTTAGTTCTTGCCCATGTGTGGTGGGATCTTCATGATAATAGACTGCTTGTTTATTCTGGAGCTAAATGTCCTTGTTCAGAATCAGAAGATATTAAAAAAAAAAAAAAGTGGTGGGGCACCTGGGTGGCTCAGTCAGTTAAGCATCCACCTTCGGCTCAGGTCATGATCTTGGAGTCCTGGGATCAAGCCCTGCATCGAGCTCTCTGCTCAGCAGGGAGTCTGCTCTCCCTCTCCCTCCGTGCTCTCTCTCTCAAAAAAATAAAATCTTTTTAAAAAAACAAAAATTAAAATTAAGAAAAAGGTGGTTTACTTTCTCCTAATCCCAGGCAAAAGGTTTAATAGAAGAAGCTGGTAACTATTTGCATAACTTTCAATATAGATTCAGTGTAAAAATAGTTAAGGGTCTGAGCTCAAGAATCAGACTCCCTCCCTGGCTCTGCCTCTTATTAGCTGTTTCCTTTGCTATATTATTTCACTTGCCTATGCTTCTGTTTCCACATCTGAAAATGATAATAGTACCTCCCTCACAGGGAGAAGAATCAAGAGATTTAAACATGTGAAAGGCTTAGACAAATAAGAGGCACATAGTAAATACTCAGTAATAACTAGAAGATAATTTCATTATTTATATATATATGACAAAAGAATACCCTATCCTATTTTTTGCTTTCCAAGAATTCTTTAGATTTATGAAAAAAGACATAATGATGTTCTGGTTAGATATTAAGAAGGTGGTAATGAATTGGATTTAATAAGTGTAGTTCTCCCCAGATGTGTAGTTTAATGATAGATGTCCCTCCGGTTGTAGGGACCAGAACTTCCAGGGTCTGTTTTCTATATATGGGAAAAGATTTCACATTTTAGGAGTGTATTTGCACTATAAATATGGGATGGCCCATTTAGCAAATCACCTAGCCCCAAGAGTATGGTTCCCAAGAGAGTTAGTGCTGTTGAAAAATTAGTGTTTTTCTATAATCAATACATGCTTATTGAGTGCCTACTGAGTCCCACTGGTCATATTATTTCTATTTCTGAAGGCCAAATGCATAGATGACCAAAGAATATTCGAGCATTCTGATGCACGCAAGGCTATATACAGGGTGTTTGTTTCTTTGTTTTTTAGTTAGTATGGGAAAATGGCATTTTTGGACTCTGAATCAACTCATTAAGCTGCATAAGTTGGATGGGTTAAGATGCACCCCTGTCTAGGGGCTTTTGAAAAACTGTGCATGTGTGAATGGCATTGGTGCTGGCAACCTCACCTGCCGTCTCTGACACCAGTGGAATTTGTAGGCAGTGGGGAACAGGGCAGCTAGTTTGAATGTTGGTTAGCTGTGTTTTATGTAGATATAACTTCCATGTGGTGAACCTGTTTATGAAATTATAGCAATGACAGTCAAATTATATCAGCTGACATTTTGTGAGTATCTACTATTTACAGATATACCAAGCTCTGAGAATGCTTACCTACATGCTGAAAAGTCTTAAGTTCAGATTTGATTTAGACAAAAAGGAAGACCATAAATTGGATGCAATTCAGATTATGCTCTCCCATTGCCTATTTATTTTGCTAAAGGACAGGCACAAATTATGTGCTTTGATATCATGTTGGAAATGAGAAAGAAAGGGTGTTGTAGGTTCTTTCATCTAATTCTTGAGAACTTGTGTCAGAAGGACAAATTGGAAAGAGACTGTAATTGGAAAGGTTTTCTTTTGTGGGTGAAAGGCATTTTTAGTAAAGAAGCAATTGCTAGCATATGATCTATTGAGGGAATCTCCCCCAAAAGTCTGGAAAGCACATTAAGTCACAGCCCTATTTGAGCAAATAGGCTTTCACATATTGCTAAAAGGACCAGGTTGGAATAGAAAAACAGGTCATGAATTCAAAATGCGAATATCATTTAGAATACTGCTAAATACCTTGGTATTTTGTTGGGATGCTTGAATCTACAGCACCATTTAAAGGAGCCAGAGCCTTGAGCCCCAGTGGGGCAGTAGATGCCTTGAAAAGATCGCGGTGAGAGGCCCAGCTCATCTGCTGTTCCTTCGTATGTTAACCCCACGAATGTGTCTTTAAGTCTCTCACTCTCAATGAATATTACATATAAAGAAAACAGGATAAAATTTCAGATGTGAAATAGAATAGGTAATTTTGAGATCTAAGAGGGGGGAAAAAACCTCCAACACATGAGACAGATTTTTTTTTTTTTTTTTAAAGAATAACTGCATGTTGCATCCATCAGAAAACAGACACTGCAGACTTTTTACGGCTCAGGTAAGGTCAGACTGTAGTTTTGAAAAATACATCTTCATGCTTATTCTAAGAAGCATCATGTTTGAAAAGTAAGCTGGTACCTTTTAAAAGTTGCATTATTTTGTCTAGACTGTGTAGCGGTAACGCGACATTACTGGCAAAAACAAGGTAGGGGAGTTGAAAAACAAAACAGTGCTATACAATAAAAGAATAAGAAGCACAGATTTATATCAACATGTAGTAGCATCTGTGAGGTTACATATAAGTTTTTAACAGACATGAGGGATGTTTTTGGACATTAACATGCTGCTTACACATTGCATGCTTTATTCCTTTTTTGGCATATAGTGATTTTCATTAGTCAGGAAGTGTTTAATTTCTCACGAAGATTTTCACATACTAGTATCTTGTTGATAGAATAGGGAAATATTATACCTTAGTCAAATAAGATAAATGCTGGCTTTTTTTTAAAAGAGCCTTCAAAGTTACTGAGTATGTCTATGTTCTCACTGGAGTTTTCAAAGTGTTTTCTAGATTTCCATTTAAAAAAGTCATGAATAGTGACTGTCTCTCTCCAGAGTATAATTTCCATCAGTCTCTGATAATGAGAGCTTTACAGACACATTTCTTGATACAACAAGGTGTGTTAATTAAAAGGATTTAATTGTATAAAATAGTGTAAGTTATGATAAGATATGAGTGTATGACAAAAATTTAAGTTCTTAAAAAGCGAATCCCGGGGCGCCTGGGTGGCACAGTGGTTAAGCGTCTGCCTTTGGCTCAGGGCGTGATCCCGGCGTTATGGGATCGAGCCCCACATCGGGCTCTTCTGCTATGAGCCTGCTTCTTCCTCTCCCACTCCCCCTGCTTGTGTTCTCTCTCTCGCTGGCTGTCTCTATCTCTGTCGAATAAATAAATAAAATCTTTAAAAAAAAAATAAAAAAATAAAAAAAAATAAAAAGCGAATCCCATTTGAGGGGTTGAATATACATCTCTAATTTATAATCAGTCTGCAAAGCAGAGGTAAAGTAGTAATGTGATTTAACGGGTGGTCACATCCCACTGGGCAGTGGCATTTGTTCACATTGTGTCTTGCTTCTTTCTCTCTCAGCTCCGTAACCCCTTGCACCCCTTCTCCAGCTGACAGTTTTCCTGTCCATCACATCAAGTGCTGAGAAATGCTTCCATTTGCACCGGTCTGGCTGCTCGGTGCTTAGGATTCTTGGTTGCTTGGGGAGCAGGAAGGCAGCAGATTTGACTCTTGATGGGAAAGAAGTCCTTTACTTTTCCCGTCAACAATGAGCATGTCACTCAATCTTGCATAAACTGAAAGAACCAGGAACTGGTTGGGTTAGGGTGTTAGCCCCCTAATCAACCAGTTTGCTTTGGTACAAAAATGAATAAATCATTTTCTTTCCAAACCACCTCTTCCACCTGTTTCCTTTATTCACTGAATACTCACTTACTAGCCAGCCACACCATTTTTAGAGTTGTCATTGGTCCTCTTCCCCAAGAACCATGGTTCTTCTTTGTCTCCCTTCTTTTGTTCACCAGTGCCCTGGTCTGCCCTCCCATTGCCCTTTGCCTGGACTATTGTTACAGTCTTCTAAGTGGATTCCCTGCTTCTACTTCCTCATTATGGTGCTGCCAGTACTGATAATACTATTCCTTGCCAAAAACCTTTGGTGACTTGCCTTTACATACAGAAATTGTATCCCAGCTTCTTAACATGTTTTTAGAAGCTTTCTATAAACTGATGCTAACCAGTTTTTCTGGCTTGTGTTGTATTTCCAATAACCTCTGCACTCCCAACCTACACCGACCTGTGCTCTGGTTTTCCCTCCTCGGTTACTTCTTTTTCTCTGTCCTCGTTTGTGGAAATCTTAGGTATTTGTCAAGGCCCAACTCAAATGTTTCTTTCTCTGAGCCTCCCACTTAGAAATAAACTCCCTTGCTCTAAAATATTACTGAATTTAAATCTGCTATACTTTTTTCAAAGGAAATGTTATCTTTGGACCTGTAGATGGGTGTATATCATCTCTCCTTTCTCTATGTGAAATATACGGAGAAAACTCAGCCTCTGATCAGACTGATTAAGGTTTGCTTTCAACTTTGCCCCTTGCTATAAGTTTGATTTTCACAGAGTACCTAACCTTACTCATCGTATTTTCTCATCCTCAAGATATCTTAAAATAATCTCCACATGAGCGTTAAACGATTTGACTTCTGTAAAGCATGTAATGTTTTCACTTGGCAAGCATTCAACAAATATACATTCATTTTTCTTTTTCTTTGTTTTTTGTAAATATGCAATTTTTGATAGTTTATCATGCTTGGCACTCAGGTGGCTATTGAAAAGAATTTACTTCAATTTTTCCAATTATTACCACCAAGTCAAATCAATAAAAATTTATTTAAGCCTGTGCCGAAGGCCTTAAGAGGAGGTACTGTCACAGATACAAAAATGTGTACAACATTATCCTGGCCACGTGCCCCTCAGAGCTTACAGCCTATAAATATGGAGCAGGGCTTAAAAGAAAAGCTAGGGCCGCCTGGGTGGCTCAGTCGGTTGAGCGTTCAATCTTGATTTCAACTCAGGTCATGATCTCAAGTTTGTGAGATCAAGCCCCGCATCGGACTCTGTGCTGGGCATGGAACCTGCTTCAGATTCTCTCTTTCTCCCTCTCCCTTTGTCCCTCCTCCCCAAAAAAGAAAACTAAATAACTCTATACATTTTTAAATAGTAAGTCCATGTGGACATAAATGAAAACCCAGTAAGTTGCTTTGTGGTTAAAGGAAGGTACATACCAGAATAGGATTCAGGGGTGAGTGGTGAACCCAGAAATTGTGAATTGTGAATCCAGGGCTGTGGTAGGAGGCAGAGAAGAACACTTTGGGCATGCATAGAGGGGTGCTGGATTGAAGGTGAAGGCCCTTCCCATGCAATTCACTGCAAAGAGGACTTATCACAGGGTGTTCTGTAATCATTAGTTCTCCCCATCCATTTGGAAAAATAAAGCAGTGTAAGAACCTTCCCACATTAGGAAACAAAGGCGATGGGAAGTAAAGGGTTAACTAAGTGCAGAACTTGAGAATGTGGCATATATGGGTGTAGATCTAGTTAGGTAAAAGGGGAAGAACGTTTGAGACAGTCCTGTTCAGTATAGGAAAGTTGTGTTCTTTATGGACAGCAAAGTCTAATTTGTTTTCATCTTTATTTGTTCAGTGCTTTTAACGAAGGCTATGATTTACTGACCACCTGTGCCAAATCCAGTTCTCAGAGGGCCAATACTGAGATGGAATTAGGAGTGCAAGGCCTTAATAGGGGAAGCAAGTATATTACCTGTGAAAGAGAAAAAGAGAAAAAGCAAGACTGGACAAGGAAAGCTTTGAGAGTGGGTTGTTGTTATGACCCCTGTGACTAGAGAGGAGATAGGAAGGATTTGTGCCAGGAAAGCTTAGACTGATACAGTTCTGACACGGAGCATCAGAGCAGAGAGTACCCATTAGAAAAGGGCCCCTTGGGGAGCAGTGGCCACACAGTACCGCCACCATGATCATTGTTTGGCAGGTGCAGCCTAGGAAGAGCATGGCCTTGGCTCATATGCCGTAGCAGCTCCCCATGGCCCTTGTCGCTCGAGGTCATCAGCTTACTGCCCTCTTCATAGGTGAAAGGTCGGTTCTGTCTGGATGGAATTGGACCTCAGTGGCTGCCACACTACCTTTTCAGTAGCAAAATATTAAAGTCAAATGTCTATGTAAACCTTAGTTCAGATTAGGTGGGGTTTTTTTGGAGTGGGGAAGTTGGGGAGCCTGAGAAACTCACTAAAACAATAAAACTGAGTAGAAGCTTGACTTAGCATTGGGTGACTTGCATTATTTGGGTATAACACATTATTTTTTATCTGTTTAATGTGAATAATGGCACATCTTCCCTACCCACCTCATGAATTTGAAATATAATATCTAAGAAAGGTGAGAAGAAAATGAGTTCCATGTGGAAATGTGAGAAGTAGTGCAGTGTAATAGAAAGGTCTATGGAATTAGAGTAAAGGGAGGCAGGCAGAGCTTTTCTTTTACTCATGGAGAAAGGAAACGATAACTAAATTCAGAAAAGTCACATACAAAAAATCATTTAAAATGCATTAGGGAGGGACACCTGGGTGGCCCAGTCGGTTAAGTATCTGCTTTTGGCTCAGGTCCTGATCTCAGGATCCTGGGATCGAGCCTGTCAGGCTCCCTGCTCAGTGGGGAGTCTGCTTTTCTCTCTCCCTCTGCCCCTCACCCCTGCTCATGCCCTCTCTCTCTCTCTCAGATAAATAAAATCTTTTTAAAAAATTAAAATGCGTTAGGGAGCTAGATATTTACATTTTTCTATGCCTAGTATGATTACAATGCAAATAATCACTTCCTACTTGATCTTGGTACTCTTGAGTTTCCCACTGCAGGCTTGTCTAAAACTAGGGATATTATATATATTTATACTTAAAGTAAAAAATATTAACTAGTTATTTTTTATTTCACAGAAAGAAAGATAATATTTAAAAAGTTAACTAGAAAGCAAGTTTTATTTTAGGTTAGGGGTTGGCAAACTTTTTCTGTAAAGAGCCAGATAGTAAATATTTTAGGCTTTTATGAGCTCTGTGGGCCACATATGGGTCTCTGCTGCATATTCTTTTTTTTCTTTCTTTTCTCTTTTTTTTTATAATCCTATAAAAATGTAAAAATCATTCTTAGCTCAAGGACACACAAAAATAGGACCTAGACTGCAAACCTTATTGTTAGGATTAAGTTCTGCTTAAACTTATTTTTGACTTCAACAAAATTTCAGAAATGGATAGAACCCCAAATTCTATACAATATTAAAAAAGAGAGAATGGATTTTGATGTTATATTGGCATGGGATTGAATCTTGCTTCCATCCTTTACTAGCGCTGACCTGGACAAGCTGCTTAATTACTGGGGAGCTTGACTTCTTCATATGTAAAACGAGACCAATGCTACCTGGCTGGAAGGTTGCCTGTATTTAATGACATAATTTGTGAAAGGTACTTTGTCCAGTGATTATCGCATAAGTAGAACCTCAGTGAATTTTCTTCCTTTCTTCCTTTCCTTATCTTATTTGACAATATTTCCCAGTCTTTTTTTTCTTTCTTTCTTTGAATTGTTCTTACAGAATTCTAGACTGTGTTTTTCTACTGCGGTACTTCATAGAAACTCTCACTTTGATGTGATTTGTATCAAATTAATTTATCAACATTTTGATTACAAAATATTGACTTTGCTTATACCAAAATCTCTACTTACCAAATGTAGTCACTCCTAAATTTCGTTATTAATGCATCAAGACCTATAATATTGATAGACGCTAGTGGTAAAACTTAAGAGGATTTTAGAGAATTTATCCAGTTCTCATAGAATATAAATATTTTAAGCCATATGCTGCACTAGTAGGTAAAAAACAAACTAAAAAAATGGGGGGGAGGGTTGTGTTGGGTGGTGGGGATAGATATTTGTTTGTTCTACCACTCTGTTCAATAGCATTCCATGATTATTTGAATCCTCCCCCACAACGCTCTCTTAAGACCAATGACTATACACCCAATATTGGAGTACCAAATATGTAAAGCATATATTAACAGATTAAAGACTCCACCTACAGACAACAAAACAATAATATGGGAGCTCCAATACCCCATTTTCAACAACGGATAGATCATCCAGATGAAAATCAATGAGGAAACATTGGGCTTAAACTACGTGTTAGACCAGATGGGACTAAGACATATATGTCATTCCATCCAACCACAGCAGAATACACATTCTTCTCAAGCACACATGGAACATTCTCTAGAATAGATCATATGTTACACCACAGAACAAGTACAGTACTGAACAAATATAGTACTAGAAGTCCTACCCAGAGCAATTAGCAAGAAAAATAAAGTCATCCACATTGGAAAGGAAGAAGTAAAATTGTCTCTGTGGATGACATGATATTATATATAGAGAACCCTAGACTCCACCAAAAAATTATTAGAACTAATAAAGGAATTCAGTAAAGTTGCAGGATGCGAAATCAGTATACAAAGATCAGTTGCATTTCTATACACTAACAATGAGCTATTGGAAAGAGAAATTAAAATAATCCCATTTATAACAGCATCAAAAAGAATAAAATATTCAGGAATAAATTTAACCAAGAACATGAAAGTCCTATGTACCGAAAACCATAAAACACTGATGAAAAAAATTGAAGAAGACACAGATAAATGGAAATTCCATGTTGATGGGTTGGAAGAATTAAAATCATAAAAAATGTCCATACTATCCAGAGCAGTCAACATACTCAGTCCCTATCAAATTTCCAGTGGCCTTTTTCATAGAAATAGAAAAACAATTCTAAAAATTGTTTGGAACCACAGAAGATCCTGAATTGCCATAGCAATCCTAAGAAGGAAGAAGAGTGTTAGAGGCCTCTCATCTCCTGATCTCAAACTGGGTTACAAAGTTCCAGTAATCAAAACAATATATTAGCATAAGAAGAGACACATAGATCAATGCAACGGAATAGAGACTCCAGAAACAAACTAATGCATATACGGTCAATTAATCTTTGACAAGGAGCGAAGAATATATGTAAAGAAAGGATATCTCTTAAATGGTGTTGGGAAAACTGGACAGCTAATGGAAAAGAATGAAACTGGGCCCATATCTTACACCATACACAGAAATTAACTCCAAGTGGAGTAAAGGCTTGAACATAAGATTTGAAACCATAAAACTTCTAGAAGAAAACAGGGAAAAGCTCCTTGACATTGGTCTTGGCAGTGATCTTTGGATTTGACACCAAAAGCACAGGCAACTAAAGCAAAAATCTACAAGTGGGACTACATCAAACTAAAAAGCTTCTGCATAGTAAAGGAAACCATCAACAAAATGAATAAGCAATTATGGAGTGGGAGAAAACATTTCTAAACCACATATCCAATGAGGATATATCCAAAATATGCAAAGAACTCATACAACTCAATAATAAACCAAAACAACTCAATTAAAAGATGGGCAAAGGACCTGTATAGACTTTTTTCCAAAGAAAACATCCAAATGGCCAGCAGGTATGTAAAAAGGTATTCAGCATCACTAAATCATCAGAGAAATTCAAATCAAAACCACAAGGTGATATCAACTCACAGCAGTTAGGCTATTATCAAAAAGACGAGATAAGTGTTGGTGAGGATGTGGAGAAAGGGGAACGCTGGTGCACTGTTGATGGGAATGCAAACTGCTGCAGCCACTGTGAGCAACAGTATGGAGGTTCCTCAAGAAATTCAAAATAGAACTACCATTTGATCCAACAATCCACTTCTGGGTATATATCCAAAGGAGATGAAATCATTATCTAAAAGAGATACCCACATGTCCACCGAAGTACTATTCAAATGAATTACTGTATTCTGAGTCAAATGGTTAGCATATGTTTTCTTTACTATATTACTAGCTTCTTGTCTTCAGCTTGACTGAACTTTAGACAGTTTTCTTCTGGATTATAGGCCCCTGTCAACCGTTTTCTTTTTTTTTTTTTTAGAGCATTTACCTTAGAAAACTTGAAATTGTAAGTTCTTTCTCTGTGCGTTTGAGATGTAAATCTTTTCTCAGCCTCTTGCCAGTTTTGCAACCCAGGAATGTCTTTTTCAAGGACCTGGGATCCATCCCTTTGAAAGTAGTCATGAAGAAAGATTGTGCCCCTATCCCCTTGACTCTGAGGGAGGGTCGTTGGAGCCTACACACCAATTAACAACATGGACGACCTAGTCACACTGACCAACGTTCCCTTAACCTCCTCCAGTTATTTCACTAGCTCACCCCCTGCACTTAAAAACTCGCCCATGTTTTGTTTCAGCAGAGTTGAGTTCAAACTCCTCACCTAATTGCAGCAGTCTCTCTCTCCAGCTTTGAATAAAGTCTTCCTTGTCTGTGTAACTTGTCCAGTGCAATTTCCCTTTGACAGTGATTCGGAGTGAAGTCTCCAGTGTCAGCCTCTGGCTCCATTTTACTGCACAAATCACATACTCTCACTAGGCTTCAGTTTGTACTTGAGTCAAATGGAGATAATGGTACCTACCTACAGGGTTTCTGTGAGGGTCAGTGAATATAAAGCTCTTGGCGTGCTGTGTGGTGCATATTAAGCACTCCATAAATTTTAGGTCTGATTTTTTTTTTTTTTTTGACTAATGACTACATGAAAAACTTGATAGGTCTTTTTTTTAATTTTTAAAATTTTTTTTATTTAAATTCAATTTAGTTAACATAGAGAGTATTATGAGTTTCAGGGGTAGAATTCAGTGATTCATCAGTTGCATATAACACCCAGTGCTCATTACATCAAGTGCCCTCCTTAATGCCCATCACTCAGTTACCCCATCCCCCCAGCTACCCCCCTTCCAGCTACCCTCAGTTTGTTCCCTATAGTTACGAGTCTCTTACGGTTTGCCTATAGGTCTTTTTTTTTTAAGTAGTAAATTACTCTAGCATATTTAAAATGTTTCCTTTTGCTGAATTACCAGTATGTACATTTTCAGGATATCTACTTTGCAAAGTGAAGTCTATTTAGTTCTTAAACTAAATAAAGTGCATCATAAATAGTGAAAGCAAGCAACCAGTTACACATCTGATCCTGGAGTCTAGTTATTTAGGGCAGAGGGATCGGTTACTTCTGAGGCCATGTTGAGAAATGGTGTCTGTGGGCGCGAGAGAGAAAACTGAAATACCATGTTTCCAGACACCCTAGCAAGCTATATTCTCCATCACATGAAGAAAACTCTGTGCTGTTTATATTTTGAAGGTCAAATTATCTCCTTCTTAGGCTATCATAAAACCAAAAAGTTAGACTAAAATTTAATACTAAATTTTCTTGGAATAGATGTTCTACTTTAAAGCGCCGGTTGTAGTACAGTGCTCTCTTGTCTTGAAGCTGCATCATGAAATGTTGCCGCAGTCCCCCAGTTTTAAAGAAATACATGTGAAACAACACATTTAAAAATTGTAAACTGCTTTCTTTTTGGAGGGAGCATGGAAATGTATTTGGGAACTACTCTATTCTGGCTACACGTGAGGATGACTGTCGTATCAGTTCCCTATTCAGGGCATGCTATGTCTGTAAAATTACTTCTCCCCCCCTCTTTCTCTCTCCAAAAGTAATCTGAGAAAAATTCACTTGAATTGCCATCTGACTTTTAACAATCTATATTCTGTTTGGAGACCCTGCTTGCAATTCTGACAGACTTACAAAGATAACAGTGATGATATGGATCGGTCTGCAAGGCCAAAAGTACTGCACTGATGTTCCATTCTTAAATACGGGCAACATGGCGGGGTTTTTTTTGTTTTTTTTTTTTTTTTTTTTAAGAGTCTTTACCTCTTATAGTCTGTTCACTATTTTTATACTTCCTGTTAATGGAGTTTCCTATAACATTAGGTTTATATTTTTAGATTGTTTGCTCTCCTCTCCCCTCCCTGCTTGAAACACGTTTATGTTTAAGGGAAGGGTTATAAGAAAGGGCAGACCTCATAAGCTGTATGAATACAGAAAAAAAAAAGCCTATTGTAGTTTATGATGTCTACATGCCCACCTGGAGGGAAGGGAATTTAGGAGTACATTAAAAAGGACTAAAATCTAAGTCAACTCAGAAACAAGATCTGCCCATGATGAAGTAAGGATTTAAGCTGGAAAGTTAGTTGTTACGGCCCCCAGTTGTATATATTTTATCCTGAGGCACCATTTGGTTTAATAAAATGTAGATCTGAGGCTGTTCTTAACCTATCAGTTTCTTAAGACTTAATTATAAAGGTTATATTTTCAGAGGACAAAAGCATTACTCATTTCTCTGTTCATGTCTTCCAGGTTTATCTTGCAGATTATGGACTTTGCTACAGATATTGTCCCAATGGGAACCACAAACAGTATCAGGAAAATCCTAGAAAAGGCCATAATGGGACAATAGAGTTTACCAGCGTGGATGCCCACAAGGGAGTAGGTTGGTTTCTTTTTTTCTTTTTTCTTAATTTTATTTCAGAAGAATGATTAAAGAATAATAAGGCCCATGAAATGACCTTTGCATAGTCAGTTTGAAGAGTAAGAACATTGACAAGATTTTTATCAAAAGTAGTGAATTCCTGTATGCCAATGAATATTTCTTCTACCAGGGGGAGGAGTCAGAGATTGTGACAAGTGAGAAGGTGTGCAACAGGGTGTCAAGTGAGCAAAACTTGATGCTGATTTGGGGCAGGAAATCACTAGTTTGTATAGGTTAAACTTGGAAGTCAGCAAGTGAATTTGTACGCTGTCAATAATATTACAGATTTGGTTAAAGTGCACATGGGAAGAATTATTCCTGTTTTTCACCAGGCCCTTATCAGAGTTTTAGAAGATACCATCTCTCAACAATAAGGAAATCTTTTCTGAAACTATAAAGTGTTAACTTGTGGAAATCTTTCCTAGTTGCCTTTCATATATCTTACTTATTTAAACTCACTTTGATGGTATTGGAAACACATTTGCAGGTAAATTACATACATAGTCCTTTTATTGGATATTGATTGTACTGCCTTGCATTCCAAGGCAGACTTAATTCAACAATTCCCTAATTAGTTAAAGTCATAACCTATGTCTTGTATTCATTTACCATTAATTAAACCTTAGCTGTTTATTACACTGCAGTCCAAATCCAATAGCCGACCCAGAAAGCCATGGAAAAGGAAGTAGGGGGTCAATATTGAAAATATATGGTGCAGAGTCCCACTGATGGTTGCTTTGTTCACAATCAATATGGTCAATGCAACTGTACTTTCTTAGTTGCTCTGTCAGCAAGACAAAAAGTCAATTCTAATGTTATGCTAGTAAAAAAAAAATGGTGATTATTGAAAAAGTTTGCCTTTCAAAATTATATTCTTTGTAAACTTTATAAAAATATTTTCAAATATGCTAAACCATAAAAATAGTTTAAAAAAGCTTTGAAAGGACCTCATGTCACTAAAAGGCAATTAGAGATTTGCACTTGTTAATGGCTGTTGAACTATTACCTTAAACTGATACTTTCTGGCGAGTTTTAGTTGGTGCAAACAACTGTATATTATTGCCTTTTCTATTAAAAGGACCATTGACCATGTAATGTAGGGGGTCTTGATCATTTTCCAGAGCAATTAAAACCCACACTAGTGTAAGGTAGGCCAGTGAAAAAGTAAAACAAGTATGTCAGTTGTACACCTTCCTTCCAGAAAGAATCATAGGTTAAATTTTCTGAAATGGAAGTTACGTTTTATATTCCTATCAGAGTAACAGAAACCACTACATTTTTTTTAAGAATAGGATAGTTAGAAAAATAATGATCACTAAGAAATTTAGTAATATTGTGTAATTTTTCACCATTTACATTGTTAATGAGTCAGTGAGCATTTAAAGATATAAATGGGACATGGTTTTAATTAAGAAATGTAAGAGTCAGATGCTTACTGATATATTTTTTTTCAATTCAGAGTTCTTTCACTCCAAATGAATTTTGTTCCTCATTTTTGCCAGATTTATTAGTATGGAAGAATTTGCACAAACCTGGAAGTATTTTTTTCATAGCGGTATAACGAAATTCATCACACAAGATTCTTAAGCATTGGTCCAGCTATGTTAATGATATTAACTTATGGTTGGACCACTTACTTCTATAACTGATGGCTCTCATACTGATGCTGTCTGATTTTGGCTATTAAAAGTGCTAAGAAACAACTGTAATTGTAGAATGGAAGTAGAGTTGTTACATGTTAGTTGGGTCAGTGTTCAGACGATGGTAATTCTGAATGTCCTCTACAATCATTCCATTGTTTAGGGCAGTGTTTTCATTGTGCTATCTTCATGAACGATTTAAACAATTTTTCGTTCTGTAATCCATTTAAGTTTTTTCCTCCCTAAATAGTAACACATGTTGATGAGTTGGGTAGATTTCACCATGCTAGGTCTCTGGGGAGAAGAATGAACTGAGAATGATGGTAGAAAGATGATATTACTTCCCTGGGAGGGCTATTCAGGGAAGTGCCTATATTACATATTTTTGGTATTTGCTAGAAAGTTATATGCTGGAGTGAATAATTGATTTTTATCATAGGTTTCACAGGATTCTTATAAAAAGTAGATTCCCTTAATGCATCTAAAATAGAATTTACACTAAACTTCTAGGTATATCTATGTCTGCACAGATATACATAGATATCTATGTAGGTATACATACATATACAGTTAACCCTTGAACAACATGAGGGTTAGGGGTGCTGATGCCCCATGCAGTCAAAAATCCATGTATAACTTTTGACTCCCCCAAAACTTAACCACTGATAACCAACTGATAACCAGAAGCCTTACCAGATAATATAGTTGATTAACACATAATTTTTTTTAAAGATTTTATTTATTCATTTGACAGAGAGCGAACACAAGCAGGGGGAGTGGCAGGCAGAGGGAGAGGGAGAAGCAGGCTCCCCACTGAGCAGGGAGCCCAGTGCAGGGCTCAGTCCCAGGACCCTGGGATCATGACCTGAGCCAAAGGCAGACGCTTAACCGACTGAGCCACCCAGATGCCCAACACATATTTTTTTTATGTTATATGTATAACATACTGTATTCTTACAATAAAGTAAGCTAGAGAAAGAAAATGTTACTAAGAAAATCTTAAGGAAGAGAAAATACATTTATAGTACTGTACTGTAAAAAAAAAATCTGCATATAAGTGGTCCCATGCAGTTCAAATCCATGTTGTTCAAGGGTCCACTGTATACACATAATACATACGTGCATGCATATATACACACATACATATATACATACATATATATATATTTGCTGAAATTTTAATATACAGTTTCAGTCTGGTATATAAAGTGAAGGGTTTGATATCTTCAAATGTTTGAATACCATTCATTCCTAACGTTTTACATTTAATTTTCCAAAATAAAACATTTTACTTTAGGAATTTATTAGAAATGAAATAATCATTTAGTCATATCTAGAAACCAGAATAAACAGGGCCATAAATCCTGTAGTTAAATGTAGAAGGTCAGATTCATAAATATTCATGTGTTTACTTTCAGTACAGTCACTATGTAGTTTAATCTCAGAAAAATCTTTTCTGTACCAGTCCAGCTATGAGATCAAATAAATACTGAGAAAGATAATGCAAAGGAAAACATAAAGAGCACAACAAGTTATCTCTAGGAAATAGAACCTCTGGTTGTCAAAGCATTTGCTGTATGTCAGATATGTCAGGCCCAGGGAAATATTCAGGATTGTGTGTAAAACTGACCTGCGAAATAGCCGCTTAGTAGAGACTGTTAACCCGATCAGACTGTCTGGTCTCTCCTACTTGTTGTAGGGGGTACTCAGAAACCAGAGCCAACTCTCATTTTTCTGTGGATTAGTTGGGTTTTTCTAATGAAGGAGTTTGTATAAGGTGCCAGTCAGCAGTTTCACCTAAGCGTTTTCTAAAATGTTCAACTTTATGCAAAAGGAAGGCAGCTTGTATTATTACAAGCCAAAAAATATGAATAGAGATACATAGAGACGGCTGGATAGGTGAAAGAGCATTGCTGGGGCTGCCATACATCTATGTAGATCTGTATGCGTTTTAAAAATTGCAGTTATTCTTCCAAACTCAATTCTCTTGTATGACCTAAAGGTATTTTCTGAGTGGCTGAAATGCTTCATTTAGTGTAAAATTAGAGTAATATACATTGGGCTTATCTATCTCTTCTATTACTAATTTTTTCTTCCTCATAAGAACTAACATGTATAAACATTGACATATTTTGGGCTTGTTGCCTGATAATTAAAGAGAATTATATCTGTGTCAAATATACTATTTTAAAATTTGCTACATTCTTAGTAATGTTAAAAAGCAATATTTGGATCAATGTGTGGTATGGATTTCTGTAGATTTTTCTACTCACTGAGGCATGCAGTCAATACCTAATTTCTCTAGAGATATACTGCATTTAACATATTGAGCTTTTTTAAATACTTCAGACCTCTGCATTGAGTGTATAATACCTGTTTTAATTTGACATCATTGATGACCATAAAATATATCTAAATTGCATTTTAAATGTCCATTTGTTTGTGTAATATATTCAGTATCAAGGAAAGAGACATACACTTTTTTATTTTTGCCAATTGCTACGGTAGATGAAATCCAAGTCTTGTGTTATTTTTTGCACAGTTCCCTTTCACTCTAATCTAACACTCCAACTTACAAAATATATGTGAAATAAACTGAGAGTGTATTTCCATGTTACTAAACTTGAGGAAATGGTACGGTTTACACAATATTTATCTCCCCAAACAATAATTCAAGAAAGGGAACCCATTTTTCAATTATGATATCAAGGTAAACCATCAAGCTTGGATCCTGTTAGTAGTCAGAAAAGCAAACCATTGATTTCTATTTTTAGGTAAATTTACTGCTATAAATAGTCTTTGGTCAATGTATAAATAAAATATAAAGAAGACACTATTCACTTTACATGGCATAACCCAATTTGACATTTAGCCATGACTTTTAAAGCCTTAATGTAGATCTTGAACTGTTTGGTTGGGTTAATAATACACATTGGCTAAATGGAAGTTGCCTTTGTGGAATTTAAGAAACAAAATGAACAAGCAAAGGGGGGGAAAAAACCCAAAAACAAACAAAAAACAGAAAGGGAGGCAAACCAAGGAACAGACTCTTAACTCTAGAGAACAAACTAATGGTTACCAGAGGAGAGGTGGGGGGGATGGGTAAAATAAAAACAAAATAAACAAAATAAAACAAAACAAAAACACCTTTGCTCTGTTGAATAACTTTACCTGCCTTTTTTTTTTCATTAAAAAAAAAAACTAAGGTTTAAAATTTTAAAGGTACTAAAAAAATAAGAGAGACCTGAGTTTAATGTTTTATTTCAAATGTGACATATTGCATTCTGCTTTCCAAATATCCTCTTTGAAATTGTAATAAATCGTGGCCACCATGAAACTTTTCAGCTCTTTATACATCTGAAGTGACAAAAATACAGTAACATAGGTTACTAGTTGGGAATGGAAGAGTAAACTCTAAGTGTGTTCTGCAGATAGTCACCATTCACTTCTTCAGGTGAGCGTCTGATTCAGATGCGTTCTCCCTTCTAGGGTCATTTCGGAGCATATAAACTAGTATTTGGGGCATTTCAACCCTGTCTGCTTAAGGCAGAAGTTTTCAAGTTCACTTTATTATTTCCTACCAAATCCTGTTTTTCCTCATACTTCATGTTACTCTATATAAAAAATAAAAGTAAACAGAAAACACTTGAGGCAAATAATCAGATATATTTTGGGCTTAACACTTAGACTTTCTTTTCCCCCAGTTCCTGCTGTATTCCATTTGGTGAGTTGGCCTCAGATATTTTTATTCCAGTTTGTCTTTAGAATAAGGACCAGTTCTCTAAGTTAGCTTCTCTTGTTCTCCTACTGGCTAGGAAGGACCATCAAAACACTGTATAAAGTAATGTTTTAACTAGACAGCCTTCTTTATCAGCATGAAATAGGTTTTGTTCTTTTTTTTTTTTTTTTTTTTTTGGTTATTTATTTATTTGTCAGAGAGTGAGGGAGCACAGGCCTGGGGAGCGAGCGGCAGGCAGAAGGAGGAGCAGGCTCCGCTGTGCAGGGAGCTCAGTGGGGGACTCGATCCCAGGGCCCCAGGATCATGACCTGAGCTGAAGGCAGATGCTTAACCCACTGAGCCACCCAGGCGCCCCAGAATGAAATAGTTAGAAAGAAACGGTTTCATAAAAGGACAGTTGCATGGAAACTTCTGTTAGTGCTGCTCCTTAGACCTCCGGGACTTGCTGCTTGTTTATTCCTTGTCAAACAACCATCTTTGCATCAGTATGTCTTTTGGTGTTTTAAGTTAAAATGCCTGCCTCAAATACTCCGTAACTATAGAAATAGTATATGCAATGTGGTTTGAATGGTGTTGAAACTAATGTGAGAGGCAAAATAATTGTTAGATTGAGTATGGGCTTTGGATTCTGAAAGATTTGGATTTCAGTGCAGAGCTCTGTCAATTTTTGCTTTGTGATACCGAACAAGTTCCTTAACTTCTCTGAGCTTCTATTTTCTTATTTATCAACAGGCTTAAATAGTACTTTATATTATTGCTAGAATGATTCAGTGAGATAATATAAAAGCAGTTAGGTTGTCTGGCACAGTAGCAGATCCATAAATCATGTCAGTTGTTTTTACTTTAATTAAGCATTCTAGCATGCACTGTTCCTAGAATCTGCTTTCTAATGAGATAGAATTCAAGTCCCCACCCGAACCTTTTTTTTTTTTAACTCTTGTTACTCTTGACAGTACTTTATAATTTAGAAAATGTTAAACAATTGAGAACACAACAGGCTTTCAATGAAGAGTCATTTGCATTGCTCCATATTAATAAGCTAGATAAAAACTAGATGCTAAATTAAATTTTAAAACTAACAAGGGAGTGTAGAGGGAAAGTATTAATACCTAGACCTTGCCACATGTCTAAGTAGTAGCATCATAAGAGTTTGATTTTTTAGGAAATCTGTATGAAAACATACTATTGTTAATGATTACATTAATTATCAAATTCAACTGAAGAACTTTGTGTATCATAATAAATTATACAGAGACCAAATTCTACAGAAACAAAATAGTTCATAATATATTTCAACTTTCAAATTAAAAAGATTTTTATAGTTAGATATTAATAGTTCTCTTCAAATATAATCAATTCTTATTTTTTTATTTTCAGCATTTTATTTAATTTTTTTCAAATGCATAGGAAGTAGTAGACTAGTATAATTCATATCCAAAATCCAGTTCCTGGCTTCTATAATTATTACCCTTTTGTCATATCATCTATATTTTGATGTATTTTAAAGTCAATTAAAGATATATTATTTCATTGTGTTAATTATACATAAACATAGATGCTAATATTGCCATCTGGAATATTTATTTTTAATTTAACAAGTATTAAGATGACTCTTCTCTGTGTAGTAGATGGAAAGAAGACTTAATTATTGGTAGAGTCTTGGGGTTGAATTTCATCAAAACAATTTGCAATTTGTTTCTTTGGGAGAGAATTTGAGGGAGAGGTGTCTCTATAATGGTGGGAAAGAGTGACTATAGGATTTTTTTTTCCCTAACATTACATATATTTTAGTGGAAATCGTAGTAAAACATTTACCTAACCATAGTTATCAATGTATATGGGCCATAAAAGAAAATAAAGATTAAAAAATGTGATAATGTATATTAATTAGGTAAAATCAAACAATAATAGTGAAGTAAAGTTAACTCTCCAGGGGCTATTTCAAATGAAGACCAGTTTATGAAAGATTGGCTTCAGAAATCTAAATGACTTGTCATTACTTATAGCTTCATATCAATTCATCCCTCGGTTAGAGGAGGGGGGAAGTGACTGGAAAGGTTTATTCCACTTTAATTCTGATTATTTTTCCTCAGAGGACCTCTTGTGTGTAACCTATGTTGTCCAAACAGGTGCCGGAATATGATTTTTTTTTTTAATTAGAGGATGTGAATTTTTTTTTAAGTGGTGGTAATCAGGAACTGCCATAATGGAAAGGGGACTTGTGCACACATCTGTACAAATGGAACCATTCCGTTATTAGTGGGAGATTTATTACTGAAGAAATCAGTACCAAACACTGTGGTAGAGACTGTGTTTTTATTTTAATAGGAGAGCCAAGTCTTGCATTAGGACATTGTCGAAGCTTGTGAAGAAAGTAAACGGTGCCCACGGGACTGTAGCATTCTGCTAGATTGAAGGGCCTTTAATAATCCAATACTCTAATAGCAGTTAAGATAGACTCTGTGTAACAGCTAATCTTGTCTTCTGCTTTTATAATAACTTATGTCTGGTAACCAAAAGTAGTTATGATGTGCTTGCAGCATTCCTCTTAGTATGTGGCTTTTTAAATTAAAAACTAAGTTTACTGAGTGACTTTTCAGAGTTTAGTTAATGAAAGATAATAAAATAGGATACCTGTTTACGACGGGTCTAACAGCCACATACTGCTCTTAGGAGATTTTCTGTCCCTCCATAGATGAACATTCAAGTAATGGCAGAGATGTAAATACCGGCCTATTGTTTCATAACATTTTTGGAATGGTTATAAAAAATGAGTTTATTTTGTGGGATCTCGTGAATGTTTTAATCGTTATTTCAGTAATATTGTTATATTTTGACTTACATTAGATTTCATTGTCTTATGTTTTCAAATAAGACACTTTAAAAAGCACAAAATTATAATAAAATTAGTCCACAGCATTTAATACTCTGATATAAATGATATCTACAGTGGCCTAAAAACGTTCTTCTGTATTTTTTGATGAAAAACCATCCTATTTTAAATTCCGAAAGCCTCTGTGTGGCTTCAAAATCTGTGTCCGACTACCTCTGCACACCATCGCCTCCCTGATACATTTTTCTCTTCAGGCTATTTGACCAGAAGTTTAGCTTGGCACTGCTTATATCTAGAAATATTTGTAAAATTTTAGAACCGTGTGCCTAAAACAGGCGGCGTTTTTGATCCTGTATTTCCATTTAATTGAGAAATCGTCAGACAGCCCTATTTCTCCATCCTGCACACTAGATGGCAGTTTCGTCATATTCTTCCAGCTTCCAGGGCTCCTAGCGGGAGCGGAGCAGGAAAGGCCATCAGTGTTTAGTCTGCGCTCAGAGGGTCTCCGCATGACCAGTGCAGACCCCATGGACTTCCCGGAACATATGTTAGCAATTTAGCCGCAGACATTTATTTCTTTGTTTTACTGCTTGGCTCTTTGAGAAAGTGTTGGTGCCAGGTTATGGGTTGTCTGGATCATGTCAGAGGCCATGGAGATCAAGTTCATGTGACAGGCCAGACGAAGGAAGGATGAAGTTGGAGGAGGTGAGGAAACTGACCCTTACTTTCAACAGCAACAAGTCCCTGCCTGTCTGTGGACTGCGGCCAAAAGCCTGGGTGTTTAAGTTTTCATCCAGCTGAACAAACAAGACACATTTGCCCATTTGGCTTTTTCATATTTCATCAGTGGTAGTTCATTCGGCGATTTCCCTAGGTCTTAGAACTTGCCTGTCCCTCGTGTTGCTGTCTCAGTGCTTCTTCCTCCTCCAGCCCTGTCCAGACGGAGTGACCTCGAGACCCTCGGCTACTGCTTGCTGCGCTGGTTGTGCGGGAGCCTGCCCTGGGAGCGGAGCCTGCGCGACCCCGCGGCCGTTCAGGCTGCTAAAACCAAGTACGCGTGGGCAAGTATTCCCTCCCCGGGGCTGCGGCTCTGAAGGGCCACGCGCGGTAAAGGGGGTTACTAGCCCAGACAAGATGGCTCTTCGCCCAGTACGATAAGCAAGGCAAATTTCTGAAAGCTGAAAAACGTTTTTTGAAAAACCAAACACCTCACCAACTTAAAAATCAGTTAAGGTAACACCTATGAGATCAAACGACTGCGAGTTGAAACACAAAATGCCAGGGAAAGTATTTGTTCTTTCACGTGGTGTTTTCCAAAGCTGAATTCTAGGTGGTGGTCTTTTCAAGGAAGAGTAGTTTCAGACTGGCGTTGTGCGAGTACGTGAGGTAGTCTGAGTGTGGTGTGATTGATGGTAACTGCGCGAAGCGACATTGTGAGGTGGGACCAATAGGGCTTACATTTTTCAAGTGAGAGCAACATACCTCTTTTTTAATTCTGTGTCTTGGAGCGAGTGCATTTTGTTTCTTAAGGAAGAAACAAACAAAACTTTTATAGAAGGTGTTTATATAAGAGAGAATCTTGCAGCCACATAAACATTTTTAATATTCCACATCCAATTTTTATCACCTAGAATCTGTTAGCATAAGAACTAGGTCAGACTGAGAACAGAGTATGTTACTGTTTTACTAATTTCTCACTGATAAGGCCTAAGGAGAAAGCAATTGCATGCAGCCCAGAATAGCCAGTTTTTCATTATATACTAAGATATGCTCAACAGTAGTTATCCACAGATAGAATATTGCGATTGGAAAAGGCAGCTGTGTTTTAAGTAAGGTAAGTCACAACAGAAGTTTACAAAAGGGGGAGCTGATCCATAGAAACCCGTCTTCAATTCGGTGTGGTATCAGTTCTTAATACAGAGGGCCTAGCCTACAGACACAGAGTGACACAGTTTACATTTGTAAATACTGGCTTATTATATGAAGTATTTCTCCGCTTGGAATCTTGATCATCCCAGCCCCTTACCCCAAACGAACACATTTATATAAGTCAATATTAGAGCTATTAATCAGTTATTTACCGCAGTGATTAACATGCCCATATTAACCGACATTTTTCAATATATGGGTCAAGTCAAAGCACAGTAATGGGCGTATATAAACAATCTCGATATCCAGTTTCTCACCTCAGTTCATCTCGTTTGAATAGTGTACTGTATTTAAAAGACTTGAATTTTAATTCCAATAATTATATGTATTTTTTTCTTTTAGTAAGACATCAATATGATTTGTTTTAGCCTTTTGTCAATATACATACATAGATGCATTCTTTGTAGATATCTAAAGAATATGCCTATGTGTGTATATTCAAATATGATAATAGGGTATCATGCAAAATAATAAAATATAATGCTAATAAACATAACCTCCCTTATGTATATTCATATCTTCATTTTGATTTAATTACTAATATAAATCTATAGACAGTAAAGCTAATACATAATGAAGTTTATAATTAAGGTAAACTATAGACATCTTTAAACTTCTGATAGTAAAAACTATATAATCATAATTCATTCAACTTGCTAAGAAGCCGTACTCTGAATTTCCTTGCAAGGGCACGCTTGCATCTACAGCCGTGGTGCCGGCTCGCCTCACGCCCTTTATTTTCCCGACATGGGGTGATACTGCACCAGTGCCTTTATTGTTGCCGTGCTGCCGGTGCCTGAGTTTGTCAATCAGAAACTCATATCAGTAATTTTAGTCACATGTTTATATACTGGTGGCTGAAGCAACTTAAAAGAATTGTATTTGTCCAGTCTAAAACACTGGAAAGGGTTAGAAATGATGACTTATCTTGTTTGTTTTGTTGTTGGGATATTTCTTGTTAACCCAGTTAATCATAGAAGAGCATGAAACACTGCCCAATGGCGAACAGTGTACATAAATAGTTAAATCATGTGCCCCTCCTCAAGGGTAAGTGCCTGAGGAAGAATCTCCTTTTTCTTGTTCTTAAGAAAAAATCATGATAGATATCCCTACTGCTACATTTCTGCTCGTACAGACTTTGAATTACAGCGTATATACAGTAAATCTACATTTAGTTTCTAGGTGATTGATACAAAATTGGTCAATGAAAGTTGAAGGAACGCCCCCACCTGCACTTACCCACTTTCCCCTTACAGGTGGGTGAAAAAAAATATTGAAAGGCACGATATGGGTGACCCACCAACAGAGAATCTGAGTTTTGTTTTCTAATCAAAACAGTGAATCACAGGGTTGTAAGCAAATTCATTGCGTATTACTCTATTTTGTTTTAGCCTGTTGGATGAGCTTCCTGAGTCAGTGCTGAAATGGGCTCCTTCCGGAAGCAGCTGCCGTAAGTCAAATGCTAACTTCGACCACCTTCTCCTCCATGATTTACAGGTCACCACATTTCCACATTTGTCAGTCCTGTTTTACAGCTTTTGCTTAATCCACCCGCTCCCATTCCCACAGGGGTGAGAGGAAACTCTCTACATCGGCTTACAGATAAGTTGCTAGAGAAGAGAAAGTTCAGATCCTCTCTGACGTTAGAACACACGAAGGCTACAAGAAAATATTTAGGCAGCGTCCTAGGCTTTGCTTGACTGCATTTTTTGGTGAGGGTGGTGCGGGAGGGGGATGAATCTTCCACAGGTTTAATAGTCAACTGTATCTAGTACTTTTAGAGTTGACGTTTTGATTTTGTCCCTCTGTGTATTGTTGAAAGAAGATAAAGTTGATCTAAGGAAAGATTACTTTCCATCAGTAATTGGAACACTTGAGTGCTGTTTAGACCCGGGTTGCACTCTGACTGAACAGCCAGCAAAAAAAATTTTGGATTGGCAAGGGCATATAACCTTGGGATTTGAAGGTATGTTTCATGAAATGGTTTTCTCTTTCAAATTAGTATGGATCGCTTTGGAATTCTTTAATTGACAGTATTATCAGTAAAAATAGTAAGTCAATTCACAATTACCCAAGTGCCTGTCGTTTGCATATGCATGCATGGCACACTGTTCACCAATTTAATAAATGAGTTCGATTGTCTTATAGAAAAGAGCAGGATTCTGCTGTCAGGCTCGCTTTTTCTCAGAGACAGATAAGCGGAATGAATCTTGTTCTCTCTGTATTGGGCAATCTCAAAGTTAGCTTTTAGCTGACTTACGAAAGTGAATGTGTACACTGACCCTCTAGATAAGGTCAAATGGCATCAGTTTCCATCTGAGAGTTTAAATGTAGAGTTAAATCATATTGAACTTATATTTATAGCCCTTCTTTGACAAGAAACCAAAATGTTCATTTCCATGAGAAACGAAAGAGGAACAAAGTAGTTCTGCTTTTCCACCTCCTGTCTCCAAGTCCTAAGCCTGGCCCAGTGTGAGCCTCCCGCTTCCCACTTTCTGTAGTCCCTCTTCTGAAGGAGGAGGGAGCCAACCAGGAAGGATTCTCCTTGGTGAGGGAGTGGGGGTTGGGTTGAGGATGAAAGCTTTTCATTTCTGAACTGCCCTGAGTAACTTGGTCCAAATGCCAGTATTCCTCCTTGGCTAATATGCTTATTGGCATTTGGACCAAGTTACACAGCTAATGTTTTACTCAACAGGACAGCAAAAAGGAGAGATGGGAGATGTCAAAGAAAGTTTTCTCTATGTATGTCCCTTACCTTCTCTGCCCCTCCTACACAAAAGGTAACTGTTCAGCTCAGGATTAGAAAAGAAAGCCCCGATGCCCTGGGTTGTGCAAGATAAATGCTTGTGGGCCTGTGAATATTCTGTGACACTTCTATTACTGGAGATAAGAAGATCTGAGCGATAACAAGAAATGACAGGAGTGCCAGGTTCTCCATTTTCAGTGCAAACCATTTATTTGAGTCCACTCTACTATTCTATAAAATGCAGATTTCTATTTCTAAAGCACAGAACATTGAAACTTTAATATTAACTGAAGATCTCCTAGTTGGTTGTACTTAGGAGTGGGTACTGCAAGCATGACAATTAATCTCATGTATAAAAGGTTTATTACTAAGGCAGTTTACGAAATAAAACCACCAGAAAGTTTCCAATGTGCGTGTCCAGCTCAGTGTAATACTAATAGTTGCACAAGTTTCTGTCTTCTGAGGTGCTGGTAATGATACTTAATATTTCATGAGCTTAAAAGCAGATGATTCAAGAATATCATAATTTCATACTACTCAAAGCATTTTGTTTTATAGCTCCAGAAATACGCTAGTAAATTAAAAAGTATACTTGATATAATAAATCCAGATCTTGGAAGGCTAACATTTAAAGCAGTGATATATCACAATAGTCTAAGCTTCAGGTTGATAATAATGAATTTATAAGAGGTGGCTTTTCTTTGTCTCCCTCTCCTGCCTCACCGAGACCTCATTTTTCCAAGCCCCAGACCCATGAAGACTTTGCAGCACAGCTGCCGTCCGTTGGTGGAGCGCCAGGAATCTTCCATTGTCCTCTACCCGTGACCTGTGAAAATTCTCCCACCATATCCAGCTTTCTTCTTCATTTGGGATATCTTGGTTAATAGAGCTGTAATAATATATACCAAACTTGGTTTACCAATCTCAAAAGGGCCGAAGAACAACAGAATATCTACATGAAAATGGTAGTGAATGTAATGTAATCTTTTTTCTTTTTGATCATCCCTTCAGGAATCAGATGCCTGCAATGGGCTTCTGGAAACAGGAGTTACAAATGCGATGAAGCCATACCATTTGCTAGCTAATAGAGATCTGGCTGATCGAGTGTTAGATAACAGAATGTGATATATCTTACATTAGGGAAGGGCAAAAGTAGGTTGCATAATTGCCACGGTATCCAAAACAAAACAAAACAAAAACAAAAACAAGAAACTAAAAACAAAAACCCCAGAGCCAAGAGTTCTCATTTTAGCCACAGTAGCCTTATGGTTCTAGAACACACCTGTGGGTAATAGGGTATAAAATGGTCACTCTGGCTTTCATAGGGGGAAAGGATGGTGACTGTTCCTTTTGGAATTTTTCCCCGTAGGGAGTGAAAGCCGGTGTCTGCAGTTCCCTCTTGAATGGAGGTGGGCCTGGAGGGGAAGGAAAGGATTAGAAGTCACTCCTGCCAACCCACAAAGCTTCCCAGATTTTCCCCACCATAGGGATATAGCAACTTAGTGAGAAAGTAAGAGGGGCTTAGGTCTGCATGAGTAAGAAGTTTTTGAAGGGGAAGAGCTTGTAAAAACTAGTTTGTGAAGTATCTAAACATCTTTACAAAAAAGGAAAACATGTTAGATTTTAAGCGGTGTATGGTATTATCATTTACTGTGTCTTGATTTTAGATCGAACCTCCACCTGAAACAAAAATGCAAACTACGTTTGTTTTAAGGCGACAATGTTTGTAACTTTGGGTTACTAATCCTATTTGTATTTAAAAGTTTGTAGTTCATATTTTTTGGGGGGGGTTGTTACATAGTTCTAGGGAAGAGATTATATTAGGGGGAAAAAAAGCAACATCTCATCCTTCTGCTCTGAATCAGGAAGACAACGCAGTGAAGCTACTGGGCTAGCTTAGGTGTGGAGGACTCTAAAATTAGTCATGGCTAAAAACCTAGAATTCAAGGTCATTTCTAAGTGAACTGTTTTAATCTCAAAATCAAAGCCTGAATTAAAATTTGCAGTGATTTTTTTTCCTGTCTAAGCAAGGAGGTTTATAATAAGTAACATTAGTTTTTAACTGAATTTTTAAAACTTCAACATAAAAAAAGTATGAACCATGTCTGGTCTATTATATTATTCATGTAGTTCGTAGTAATTGCACCCCATAAATCAAAATCACTAACTGTAGTTTTAAAAACTTGCTTTCTTTGATAAGATTAGTGAAAAATAAACATACCAACAAAGATATGCAAAAAAAATTACCTATTTCTCCTATCTTGACAAATCTCCAGGTCACTGTATTTCAGTCGTTTTTGGGTATCATTTGAAAAGTGCTTTTCACCAAAGTGTTCATTCTTAGTTTCTTCACGATGTGTGTTATGTGCACGTGTAAGAGAATAGAGAGGTTTTGATGATACTAGAACCTTGACAATTCTTGCCAATTACGAATAACGTGTAAAAATATTTGACACTTCACAGGTGAAATAGCCCAATATTTGGTATGTGCTCATAATTTAGCATATGATGAAAAGCCAAACTATCAAATGCTCAAGAAAATCCTGAACCCAGGTGGAATACCTTTAGGACCATTGGAATTTTCCACTAGAGAGACTGTAAATGTGCATACTTCAAACAATCAAAAAGTAAGTAATTTAGTCCCTAGGATCCTATGATTACCTTCCCTGCAGCTTTTCTACCAAATGAAGTTGTTTGGGGTCTCAAAAGGAGTCTGACAACCCAGTCTCTTGCTTATTATATGTAATTCCTACTTCTCCTCACTCAGTTCCAAGAAATTTTGTTGCAAGTCCTTTGAGCTGTTGTCTCTTAGAGAGAAACAGTAGGATCCATGGCCGATTTACTGTACTACTACAGAAATACAGCAGGGACTGATGTCCCAGAGATACAACCAGAGTTAGATTAAAGGCTAATCTTTATTTGCTGTTTTTCATCAGCTTTCTTTACTTACTGCCCTCTGGTTTTGCTTACCAGTTTGGCCATAATTTGGTGGCAATAACCATGATAGTCTTAGATTTAACCAGATGACTTGTATGTACTGATATTTCAATCTCACTAACCTTCCAAAAAGGTTTTTTTTTTTTTTAAGTTACACCTTCTCATCCTTTACTCTGTAATCTTCCAACTCACATCAACTTAAAAAAATAGAACTTGAAACAATACGCAAGAATTAGGACTTCTAACATTTCTCAGAGGGCGGGGGGACCTCGAGACTGCTGTGAGTGGCCTTACCGGACAGGCATCCAGATGTCCAGTCCTTCCTTGATACGGTCCATACGCAAAAGATGGGGGGGCTTTTTTTCCTGATGCGTGTACAATAAGGTAGGGTCAGGATGCCATTCATTTTTAATATTTCTTATGAACTTTGGATCATCGCAAGCGTTCATGAGCCAAGAATGCAGGCTGCAAACTAATGTGACTGATAGGCTGCGAGATGAATGGTGAGTCAAGTATCAGTGCACAGATGGTTCTGATTTGCTGAATTTTGTAGCTGCTGCAACTGAAGACATAAAATATCCTTCTAGTCATAAATTAGCTCTTTGGAAGCAAAACCTTGGCACCAGAGCTTTACAACCTTCAATTAGTAGGGAAAGAAGTATTTGAATGACTGTGGTATTGACATCTGTAGGCCTGCATAGTAATCATTCCTAATAGAAGAGAATATCTGTTTGAGGAGGTTTTGCATGGCTAATTAACTACCAGTGAGAATATGTAATTTTTTCATGATCTCCTGATTGTCACCTTTCTCTCATGATACAATTACATTTTATTGTAGCAAATGCCTCACAAACCAATTGTCAGCACTATTTACGTATTGCAGAAGGCAGAACAAAAGTTCATGTTTAATAAAAAGCCAGTGGATTTTGATCTTGGTAATTACTGAGACTTATTTTAACAGTTTTATTGACTTTTGTGTTTTTATCACTTTTGCAACAAAACAAAGAGCCATTTCCTTAAAATAGTATTTCCCTTGCAATAATGGTCACCACTTAATCTACACTAATTTAAGTAGATTTTTTCCTTTTTTGTAGTTTTTCAGTTTCATAAACTTTATTGAAATATAAAAGAAGCCATTTTAAAAACTGATAGTTATATCCTCTGATGTAAAATTCTAATTATTATCCACCAGAATTTTCAGTTTCATCAAATTCAAAAGATGTTTGTTGTGAAACCATTTTTATATGCAGAGAATAGAACATAAAACATTTTTTTCCAATGAGCTTCAATCAAAAAAATTTCTTCCCTTTTGATTAGATCACTTTGATTATGAGTAAAAAGAAAACAGTAAGAATAATGTGCAATCTTAAGACCTTAGTTAATTTCTAACAGTATGACCAGCCCCAGTGTATAGACAGTAAGATGATTTGGGGGTATATTCCACAGCAGATCAGTATTTATTGAATAATGACTTTATTTCTGTAGTAGTTTAAGTGCACAGATATATTTAATAGTCATAATATAAAAATGGGTTCACCCTGTGGCTAAACCCAAAGTATCTTAATTTTTATTTTTAAAGTTTAAGATTTTGTAATGTGCAAAAACCAAACTCGAAAATGTTTAAAAGCAAAATATGACAATATAAACTGTCATGTATTCAGTTTCCCTGAATGATACAACTATAGAATAGTTTCCGCAATTGACTGCTTCCATAACAAAAATCATGTTAGGTCCAGAATGAATACCATTCACACGGCTCCAAATTTCTCTCTTTTTAATCACAGACAGAATCCCCTTATTAGTAACTAAAAACATTTTTTTGTTACTTCATACATGGATTACTGTAGTTATTTAACAGAATATTGAATGAATTGTAGACTTACACTTTTTGGACAAAGATACTTAAAAAGAAGTCAGTACAATGAATCATGGAACACTACATCAAAAACTAATGATGTACTGTATGGTGACTAACATAACATAATAAAAAAATTTAAAAAGTGGAGCAGAAAACATATACAGTTAGATAAATAAAATATTTCTATCATTCAGTATTCAAAAAAAGTTTTGAATGTTTCATTTTTTTTAATGTTATTTCCCTTAGTATAAGTTGTGTCTTTTAAATTTAGTATTCCTAACAAAAATATGTTTTTGTTAGGTATTAGAAAATAGCACATCACCATAAGAATCTTGGCAAACTTACAGCATCTTTTTGGGAAAAAAAAAAAGGGGGGTAGTTTTCCAACACTGGGTTTTACTAGGCATCATAAACTGTTCCCGGTAAACTGAGCCTAGCCTTGCACAAGTCCTCAAATACTGTTACTGGAGTTAAATTGGAAATGAATTTTTGTCAAGACAGGAGAGACATTGAAATTTTTCCCTGAAAAGCAAATCTTTTGGGGCATTTGCCTCAATCAAAATGATGGTCTGTACGGCTGAAATCACTCTACAGTAGCTCTGATGGCTCCTGAGGTAACATTGTCAAATTAGAAGAATCTATCATCAGGGCTGTTTATGCCTTCCACTGGGATTTAATGTCCAGAATTCACTGAAGGAAACCGTATTTCAGGAAGAATGCTTATCGGGGTGAGCTAAAGCTCCAGAATCCCCAGATAGAATGCTGAAGCCAGGTTGGAAAACCAAGGCCCCCCTTCAACCCTTGAATAAGCTGCTGCTTCAAGAGCCAGTAGTGAACCCTTTTATCCACTTACCGTGTCTTCCTCCCTGGTGGGACGCCTGGATCCATACTGTCATGGCACAGAGACCTGGGCATAATGAGCCACCCAGCCTTCCTAAACGCTCTACCTAGACAGAGGAGTATCTGTAGGACAGAGTGAAAATGTTCCAGCTGTCCTACATCTCAGACAAGTAAAAGTTTGTCCTTCCATTTACCCTAAACCTGAGGGTCCCACAGCAAAATCAGGGGTGAATATATTATTATGGGTTGTAGTAATCTTTGTATTGAACTTAAAAATTTGTCAAATTCTTTCTTGAACCTTCTCGAAATAATTCTATTAAGCTTGTCTTCATATTTATATTCTGTGTGAGAAAAGGAGAGTATAAATTCTCAATTATGAGCATATTTTTGACTTACTGAATTTTAGGATGCCCAAAGTATTCCCGATTTCTTAGAACACCGTGAAGTGCTGGTGGAAAATTAAGTAAAAGATACCTTATTTGAATAGCCACTTTCTTGAAAATGATACATATTTGGACAGTATCATTTTATTTGATTATGTGAGATGCCCAGAGTGTTTCCTTGTACTTACTTTTATGTCTTTGAGAAAAGTTTTACCCCTGTTCACAGTTGAGAGTAAAGCTTAATCATCATCCCATTTCACTCTTATGGTTTTAGAAGTTTCCCTAGAAATAGAAATTTTTCATAAACTGGATATCATTTTGTTTATTAGCTAGAAGTGCTTATGGCAGCACAACCTAGCCATCCGGCCAACTGACAGCAGATCCAGGAGGCATCATCTCTTCCAGAAAGCCTCACGGAGGACTGAATATATTAGATCAAATTTTGTTTGTACATCAGAGGCTCCCAGGCCAAAAATCATTATACTTAAAGTGCCTAGCATCCAGGAGGCGTTAAAAACCTCAGTTAATATCTCAACTAATCCTTTTTATAATAAAACACATTTTCACAATGATTGGCAAGACAGTCTTTTATTAGGATGAATGGTGTACAAAGCCTTGGGAAACCCTTTGTTTCACACTTGTGCTATGATGAGCATTTATCACCAAGATGACTTCAGTGGGAGAGTGACTCAGAAGGTGGTTACACATGAATTTTCCCAGTAGTTTGGGAGAGTTGAGTGGTGAAAATAAAGAAACCCTGAGTGATGAGGGAACAATTCCAATTGTCAGGCTACTGAAAAGCAATGGCTTTGCTATCCTTTGAGAAGCTGGGATCCAGGAGGAGGAGTGAATAAAGAATGGTGTTGTGACAGCTTAGACCTAGCCACAAAACACCAGCATATTTTAAAGGGAAGGAGTGAACACATTTGGCAATAGAAGCTAAAAATTGGGAGACTACAAATTAAGGCTCTGCTTGCCCAGCCAATGTAATTCATTCTCCATTTTGGCACTGGCTACTCCATTATTTCCCCTTGTGCTGTTCCTATCTTCTGCCCCCTATTTAACCCATGAAAAAAAGGTGATAGCACTTTCAGCCGCTGGAAACATGAGGCTGCTGAGCAAATACTTCACATAAGGGTCTTCACTGTGGCTTTCAATCTTCCAGCTCTATTGTGGGGTCTGCCCTTCTATTTCCGTGTCTACTTCAAGGTTATTAAGAGTCAGTCATCCCCCAGAACACACCGTGGTGTGAAAAAGAAACCTTAGAGACAGCAGGCTTTTGTAGAACTTAACCTCTGATACTGATACACAGTTCCAGGTGACATGAACTGTGACTCGTCCACTCAAAGGTTAAATTACCTGTATAAAAAAGTAAGCAACATCATAAGCTCCTTTTATACATTCACATTAATTAGGCTGTCTTCAATGATAGAAAACTAAGATTCTAATTAATAAGAATTTAAACTAAAAAGATGTACTGGATCCACTCCCAGCAAAGGTTAATAATGAATTCATGTGCAGTTTGAGAATGTGACAGTTTTCTGTAAAAATGCCGTTTTCAATAAGCAAGTTATCTGTAGAGATAATTTCTAAAGAGCGTACAACAGTGACACTAATTTTAATTGGTCTTGTACTATTGATGAGAAAGGGTCTGGATCTTGCCAACTACTATATCTTTCCATAACATCCATTTGTTGGTTTCCTCTTTATTTCTTCCTTTTCCCAAAACTTGGCAAGTTTAGAATTTTCAAGAATCTGGATATGAATCCTTTTTTTTTTTTTTTTACAAGTGTCAAAAGTGTTCATTATACATTATTATTCTCTATCAACAGGTTGTTTCTGGAAAGGCTGCTACAAAGCAAGTCAATCAGATGCAAAATAGGGTAATAGAAAAAAACATCCATGGTGAGAGAAGTGCCGAGTCCTGCTTCACAGGGAGGAAGGTGCAAAAAGAGGAGTCGCTGACCGGATTGCTTAACAGTGAGACAGCTCAGGTGAGGCGCTTTTTGTAGCTGCTTTTCTCCTTCGTGTTGCATTAGAATATGCTCTTTGGGAATAAAGACATTTTATTTTCTCCGGTGGGCCAAGGTTGTATGGTTTTGTTAAATGAGAAGGGGCAGAAAAATATCCTATCCAGTGGCTAAAATCAAAGCAGCCGACACCAGTCATCATAGAAACAGAACAACAGTGAGCACACTTGCGTACAGATCGCTTTCTTTAGCCCAAGAATGTAATGAAGTGCACTTAAATTTTTTATGCCATCTATGATCCATTAGGGACTCTTAACATATTCCATACTCTTATATGGGTTTCTCCAGTCTCGCCCTTACAATCAAATGTAAGTGAAGAGTTTCCCTGTCAATATGGTTGTATTTTAAAATGATGTATCTTTTAATTATTCGATCATTTGGTCAGGTAGTGACTTACCTTTAGCAGAGGACTCATCCAAGCAATAGCAGAAGTCTTTCCTGATCTAACCATTTTTTGACAGGAAGGAGAAGCATACAATTTTTTCCAAAATGACCACCATTGTATACGATTTATACACCATAATTTTCCTCCAAACGATTTGAGGTAGTTTAAAATGTGAAACAGGATATTTTAATGCCCCCATCTTCTATCTCCCAACCCTCCCTGCCCCTCAGATTGGTATATCAGGCAGCTGGGATGTTAATCACTAAACTGAACACTGAATTTGGCTCTGAACTTCTTGGCAGCCAAGGCAAGGATTAGACGTATACAAGTTGGGCATTTCTTATCCAACCAGCAAGCGTGCACATTTATCCAGAGAATGCTTTTTTAGTACTAATAAGAATCTTTTGCAGTTATAGTTCCCATTTGTAAAATTACAAATATTCCTTGGTGACAAAATGTTGAGACTCTTGAGTGTTCTTTTTCAGTCCTTACTGTCCACCAGAATCACTTATGTATGGAGGTAGGGAGGGACTATAGAAAAAACTGATGTCCGGGTTCCAAGCAAAGCCATGGATCTAATTGGGGTGGCATTGGGATACACGTGTGCAGATTTTTATCATTCCAGAAAGCTCTTTGTGCCCTTTCTCAGTTAGTCCCTTTTGCCCCCAGACAACCACTGTTCTGATACTCTGACGTTCATCACTAGGCTAGTTTAGCTTCTTCTAGAAAGTCACATACCATGTAGTCACACAGTATGCACTCTTGTGTCTGGCTTCTTTCACTCAGCAGGTTTTTTTGAAGTTCATCCGTATTGCTGCCTATATCAGTCCTCTGTTCTTTTTCTTGTTGAGTAGTACTCCATTACGGAACGGCATCGAAATTCATATATCCAATCTCCCATTAATGATACCTGGGCTGCCCCTGGCTCTAGCCATCATGAATAATGTTGCTATGACATTGTGACACAGTCCTTCTAGAATACGTTTTGTTTGTCCTGAGAAGTGGAGCTGCTGATTCTCAGGGCAGATGTTCAACTTTGTAACAAGCTGACCAGTACTGCCATTTTACACTCCCACCAGTGATCCCGGGTCCTCTCCAACGTTTGCTTTGGTCTTTTTAATTTTAGCCATTCCAACATTTATGTATTAGTATCTCTGTGGATTCCAGTTATTAATAATTGTGGGCACTTTTTCATGTGCTGACTGCCCATTCATGTATCTTTTGTGAAATGTCTTGATCCATTTTTATGTGGATGATTGTCTCTTTATTACTGAGTTGTAGGAATTCTTCGTACATCCGTATTGCGGATATATTCTAGTGTGCAGCCTGCCTATTCATTTCTTTAACAGTGTCTTCAATGAGCAAAAACTGTTTATTTTTATTTGAAGTTCAATTTATCAATTTTTTTTTCCGTGAAGAAACCTGAGAAAACTTTGCCTATCTCAGGGTTATAGTTTGCTATATATTTTTAAAAAGGCTTATAGTTTTAGCTTTCATTTGAGTCAATGAGCTGTCTCAAATCATTCTTGTATATGGTGTAAGAGATTAAGATTCCTTCTTTTACATTATAGAGAGCCAGTTGTCTCAGCACCATGTGTAAGAAGATTTTCTTTTCCTAATTAAATTTCACTGGAATCTTTTTTCAGAAGTCAGCTGACAGTATAAGTAATGGTCTGTTTCTGGACTCTCTCTTCTCTTCTGTCAATCTGTTTGTCCTTACACCAAAACCACACTGCATCAATTACTGCAGCTTTACAAATTCTGAAATTAGTAGAAGTCCTTCAACCCTTTTCTTCAAGAATGCATTGGCCAGTTTGTCTATTTCCACTAAAAAGCACAATGGGATTTTGATTGTGACTCCACTGAGATCCCAGCCATACTTTTGAGTCTTCCAACACATGAAACTGATACTTCTCTCCATTTATGTAGATCTTTAATTTCTCTCAACAGTGTTTGGTAGTTTTTGGTGTAGATATCTTTTACATTTTCCATTAAAATTATCTCTAAATATTTTAAATTCCATTGTAAATATCATTTTGTATATTGACCTTGCGTCTTGGCATCTTTCTAAATTCACTTTTTAATTTAGTAGTTTTTTGATAGATTCTTAACATTTTCTACATAATCAGTCATGTTTGTGAATGGAGTTTTACTTCCTCCTTTCCAACATGTATGCCTTTTGTATCTTTTTTTCATGCTTTATTACACCTGCCATGACCTCTAATACTACATCAAGAGTGGGCATCCTTGCTTTGTTCCTGTTCTTTGGTGGAAAATATGATGTTAGCTGTCGGTTTTTCCTAAATGCCCTTTATCAGGTTGAAGAAATTTCATTGTAGTTTGTTGAAAGAAAACAAAATTTAAGTCATGAGTGTATATTAAGTAATTTTTCGGGATCTGCTGATCATGATTTTTCTCCTTTACTAGTATAATGAATTACATTGACTTTTGAATATTAAATCAACCTTTCGTCTCTGGGATAAACCCCATTTAGTCATGATGTGTTATCATGCTGAATTCAGTTTTCTATTGATGAGCGATCTTGATCTGTAATTTCTTTCCTCCTAATATCCTTCCTTGTGTGGTTTTGTTTTCAGGTCATGATATCAGTTGGAAGTTTCTATTTTCAGGAAGTGTCTTACTAAAACTTGTCCTTCATAAATATTTAATAGAATTTACCAAGAAAATCATCTGAGTCTAGAGTTTTGTTGTAGGAAAATTTTTAATTATGAATTTACTCTAACAGCTATAATGAAATTATTAGATTTTCTTCTTTGTGTCAACTTTGGTAATATGTATCTTTCAAGGAATTTGTCTCATCTAAGTTGTCAAATTTCTCAGCACTATGTAGATCATGATATTCTTATTATCCTTTTAACATCTTCGGTATTCATTTTGATGTCCCTTCTTTCATTCTTGATAATGGTAACTTCTTAGTTTCTTTTTTCTTTCTTTTTCTTTTTTGATAGTCTAGCTAGATGCCTATCATTTTTATTGACCTTTTCAAAAACCTAATTTTTGGATTTGTTGATTTAGCTACTGTTGATTTTTTTTTTTTTTTGCTAATTTCCATTCTTTATCATTTCCTTCCTTCTACTTATTTTAGGTACTCTTTTCTTTTAAGCTTCATAAGATAAAAGCTAAAATTAATTTTAAGTCTCTTTTCTAAAATATAAGGTGTGGCGCCTGGGTGGCACAGTCGGTTAAGCATCTGACTTGGTTTTGGCTCAGGTAGTGATTTTGGCTTCATGGGATTGAGGCCCATGTTGGGCTCTGCACTCAACGTGGAGTCCGCTTGAGACTCTCTTTGCGGACCCCCACGCACAGGTGTGCTCACACGCGCTCATGCACGGGCTCTCAAATCTTTTAAAAAAATAAAACATATAAAGCTATAAAAATTTTTAAGCAGTGCTTTGATTTAGTCCACAAATTTTGATACGTTGTTTCACTGTTGTTCAGTTAAGTATATTTTCTAATTTCCCTTGACTTATTCTTTGACCCAATGAATTATTTAGAAGTATGCTTTTTAAATTCCTAAATTTTTTGAGATTTTCTTTGTATCTTTTTTTACTTCTAATTTAACTGTTATTATCAGAACATATTCTGTATTCTTGCAGTCCTTTAAAATACACTGAAACTTGTTTTATGGCCAAGAAGAAGAATTAGTTTGGTGAATGTTCCTTGTGTATTTGTAACAAATGTTCTGAAGTTTGGCGTTTACTATTCTAGAAATGTTGATTAGGTTAAATTGTTTGATAGTGTTGTTCAAACCTATATCCTTACTCTTGTTTTATTTTGTCCTCCTGTTTATCACTTAATCACAAAGGAATGTTAAAATCTTCAACCATAAAGTGTGCATTTGTCTATTTTTCCTTTAGTTCCATGTTTGCTTAATGGATTTTGATGCTCTGTTAATAGGTATGTACAGATTCAGAACTGTTACATCTTGCTGGTGAAATATGTTTATCACTGTGAAACATCTTTCTTATATCTGTCAGTATTCTTTATCTTGAATTCTACTTTGATTTGATTTTAATAATTCCAGCCTTCCTATATTAGTTCACATGGTGCACCCTTTTCCATCCTTTTATTTTTAATGTTTGTTTTGTATTTTCTGTGTCTTTGTGTATGTGAGTGCTTTTGTAAATAACAGAGTTTGTCTTGCTTTTTTTGTACAACCTCACAAACTTCCTTTTGATATTATCCATTTCCATTTAATGTAGTCATTGTAGTAGAGTTAAATTTACAATCTCACTATTTGATTTCTTTTTGCCCTGTTTATTTTTTGTCACTTTTTTACCTCCCTCCTGCTTTCTTTTGGAATAATGGAGAATTTGTCTCTCATCTCTTCAATTTTTAAACTATACTTCTTGGGGCTCTTTTTTGGTTTCTTGGTTTTTGTTTTTGTTGTAGTAGGTACTTTAGTCTAGCAAGCTATGGCCTATGGGCCAAATTCAGCAAGCCACCTATTTTTGTAAATATTTATATTACAACCTAGCCATACTTATTCACTAAGTCTCGTACATGTTGTCTGTGGCTACTTTCATGCGCTAATGGCAAAGCTGAGTAACTGTAGCATAGACTGCATGCCTCCAAAATCCTAAAATATTTACTATCTGCCCTTTAAAGGGAAAGTTTACAAACTCCTGCTCTAAAACCACTGTAAGAGAAATATAATGTAAGCCACATAAGTTAATTTTAAAGAAACAGGTAAAGTTTACTTTAATAATATACTCTAAACAAATATCCAAAAAATTATAATTGTAATAAAAATTGAGACATTTTACATTCATTTTTTCATATGAAGTCTTCAAAATCTGGTGTGTTTTATACTAACAGCACACCTACATTCAGACTAGCCATATTCCAAGTGTTCAAGTCATATGTGGTCAGTGGCTACTATATTAGCTTAGCTCTAGAAATTACATCTTTAACTTCTCATCCCACAATCTACTTTGACTTAATATACCACTTCATATATAAGGTAAGAACCTTGTGAAAACACATTTCCATTTATCCCCCCATACTTTTTGCTATCATCATACATTTCGTTTTTATGAAATTAATATGTAATTAATTCCATAATGCAGTTACTATTGTGCTTTAAAAAATCAGTTTTATTTCAAATTAAAGGAAGAAGAAAAAAGTCAAATATCCCCATATTTACTGTTGTTGGAATTCTTCAGACCTTCCATAGATTTGAGTTTACAGTTGGTTCATTTCCCTTCCTCCTAAAAAAATTCCTTTAGGGGCACCTGGGTGGCTCAGTCTATTAGGTGTGCAAACTCTTGGTTTTAACTCAGGTCATGATCTCGTTCTGAGATTAAGACATGTGTCAGACTCCCCACTCACTGGGGTATCTGCTTGTCTCCCTCTCTCTTTCTCTGCCCCTCCTCCCACTTGTGCTCTTTCTCCCTTTCCCTTGAAAATAATAAATAAATCTTTAAAAAAAAAATTCCATTAACATTTATTGTAGTGTATGTTTCCTGGAGACTAATTCTCTCACTTCTTGTCTGTCTGAAAATATCTTTATTTCAACTTTATTTTTGGTGTGGGGAGAGCTGGAACTATTTTACTTCTGAATTTATTAACATAAAATTTATTAACATTTAAATTGCAACACTCAAGACATTGCAAAAATAATAGAGAGCTCCCATGTACCCTTCACCCAGCTTCCCCAATGACCATCTTATAACCATAGTATGATTTTCAAAACCAAGAACATTGGTATATTACTGTAAAATACCTTATTGGTCATCAGTTTTTACATGCATTTGTGTGTACGTTCCTATGAAATTGCATTACATGTATAGAGTAACCACAGTTACTCTACAGAACTGTTATAGAAAGAAACTCCCTCGCAAAGAAACTTCTGTGTATTGCTTTATAGGGACACCTTCCCCCTTATCTTAATCCCTGAAAAGCACTGATTAACGTTCTGCATTACTATAATTGATATCTTGAGCATGTTGTAAACATCAAATTATATACTATGTAACTTGCTGAGATGGGCTTTATTTCATTCACCTTAATGCTCTAAAGATCTGAGTTTTGCATGTATCAGTAGTTTAGTTCATTCCTTTTTATTAAAAACTACTTGGTAAAGTATGGATGTAGTGTTGAAGAACATGTGAGTTGTTTCCAGTTTTTCACCCTTCACCATTTAGTATGATGTTAGCTGTAGATTTTTGGTAGGTGTTCTTTATCAAGTTCATAAAGCTCACCTGCATTTCTAGTGTATTAAGAGTTATCATGAATGGGTATTGAATTTTATCAAATGGTTTTCTGTATCAATTAATAATATGATTTGATTTTTCAGCTTTATACTGTCACCATGGTGGATGACATTGATTAGTGTTTGAATCAAAACACTGAACTAGCCTTACATTCCTTGGATAAACCCCACCAGGTCATGGTGTATTGTTCTTTTCATATATTGCTGGATTCAATTTGCTACTATTTTGTTGTTGAGACCTTTTACATCTGTTAATGAGGACTATTGGTATATAGTTTTCTTTTAATTTCTGTGGCTTTATCTGGTTTTGGTATCATGGCAGTGCTGACTTCATAAATGAGAAGTCTTCCTTCTAATTTCTGGAAGAGAATGAGTAGAATTGGTGTTGTTTCTTTATCTTTCTCTCTCTCTCTCTCTCTCTCTCTTTTTGCGGGGGGGGGTGTTGTGTTTTGTTTTTGTTTTTTTTAATGTTTGATAATTCTCCAGTGAAATCATCTGGGCCTCGAGAGTTTTCCTTTTTAACTATGAATTCAAATATCAAGAGTGGTCAAACTTCTCTGCAAAAAGCCAGATAGTTAAATATTTAGGTTTTACAGGTCACATAGTCTCTGTTACAACTACTGAGCTGTGCATTGTAGCACAAAAGCATATACAATATGTAAACAAATGAGTATAGCTGAGTTGAGTACCAATAAGATTTTATGACACTGAAGTTTGAATTCCATAAAATTCTCAAATGTCACAAAATATTTTTTCCAACCATTTAAATATGTAAAATTCATTGTTGGTAGCTCTACAAAAACAGGTGGGACTGTGGACCACAGTTTACCAACCCCTAACGTGTTTCATCTTGAATTAGTTTTGATTATTTGTGGTTTTCTAAGAACTGGTCCATTTCATCTAAGGGGTTACATTTTTATGTGTAGAAATGTTCACAGTATTCCCTTATTTAAATCCTGTAAATGGCTGTATAGTCTGTAGAAATATTTCTTTCTAGATATTGATAATTTATCAAATTTTTTTTTTGGTCTTTTCAAAGAATGAACTTTTTTCTTTTTCTATTGTCAATTTCATTGATTTCTGCTCTTCTTTCTGCTATGGATTTTTCTTTTTCTAGTTTCTTGAGATGGAAACTTAAGTCTAATTATTGAGTTGAGACTTCTCTTTTTTTCTAGGTATTTAATATTACAGATTTCACTTCTGGCACTGTTAGACATATTCCATATATTTTGATATATTTTCATTTACTTTAATATGTTTTTAAGTTTATCTTGGGTCTCTGACCATTTCAGAAGAATGTTTTTATTTTTTTAAGATTTTATTTGAGAGAGAGTGAGAACAAGTGGGGAGAGGGCCAAGGAGAGGGAGACGTGGGCTCCCCCCTGAGCAGGGAGCTGACGTGGGGCTCGATCCCGGGATCCTGAGATCATGACCTGAGCTGAAGGCAGACACTTAACCGGCTGAGGCACCCAGGTACCCCAGAATATTTTTAAATTTTCAAGTGTTTGTGGAGACTTTCCCATTCTTTCAGCTTGATTCTTGGTTTATTTTCCTTTTTCTTTCTCTATTTTAGGTGGAAGGTTAGACTATTGTTTTTAGCCCTTTCATTTTTTGTAATGTAAGTATTTAATGCTATAAATGTTCTGTTAAGTCCTGGTTTAACTACATCCCATAAATCCTCATGTATTGTATTTTTAATTTTGTACTTTTTCATAAGACTTTTGATGCCTTAGCTATTAGAGGAATGTGTTAATTTCTAAGTGAAGATTTTTTTTCCATTTTCTTTGTTACTGATTTCTAATTTATATTATTGTCTGAGAATATACTGTGTGTAATTTGTTTTGAATTTGTTAAGGTTTATTTTATGACCCAGGGTCTGGTCTATCTTGGTGAATGTTCCGATGGCAATTGAAAAGAACATGCATTCTACTGTTTTGACATGGCGTGCTCTACAAATGTCAGTTAGATCCCACTGGTTTCTGGTGTCAGTTTTTCTCTATAGCTTAGCTAGTTCTCTCTCTTGTAGTCTGTTAATTGCCTAGAATAGGGTTTTCTACTTAGAAGGATGTGGGGTACTGCCTTTTCTTAATGCATGGCAATGATGGGTCATTAGGGCTCCTCTCCAGTGTTTGAGGCCAATGAGAAATAGAGGGTTGCTGCTTTTTGCTGATGTTTGCTTAATGCAGGGTGGGGATGGTGCTTAGGGCTCTACTACACAATCTCCACAGTGCCCGTTGGGGAGGAAGAGAGGCATTGCTTTTGCCTGTGTTAGTGCAGGGAAGGACAGTCGAAAAGGCTCTGCCCTTTAGTCTCCACAGTATCTGGTAGGGAGGGAGAAGTACCACCTCAATAGTTCGGCTTGGAAATGGTTGACAGGGCTCTGTCTCATAAATAACCCCAGTGGTTAGTGTGGGCATGGTCTTGTTGACAAGGCTCCACTTTAGTCTCCTCAGTCTTTGGTGGGGAAAAGTAGGTGTGGTCCCTGGTTAGCACAGGATGGTGATACTTGACAGGACTCTATCCCACAGTTTCCAGATCACCTCATGGGAAGTGGGAAGGGTACAGCTTCTTTCATGGTATTCATCTAGAGAACAGCTGATATAGTCAAAAGTGTTCTGAACTGTATACTTGCCCTCTTGCTGATCCATTGTTTAAAGACAGCAGGCTTTTCTTAGACCTTTTTGGTCTGTGCATATTGCTGTTTCAAATTGTAGACCACATTATAGCCCAGGCTGGGAAAGATAGGCATTAAAAAGAAGGGGGTTGGAGTGAGACTTGTAGCTGGGACCTTCCTTGTGTCCTAAGGTCCTTATCCAGTCTGCCTCCTATTCTACAACTTTCAGAAAGTTCTGTTACTTGCTTTTGTCCAAAAAACTGTAGTAGTAATTAGCAGAAGGAACAGAGTCGAATGTACTTACTGTCTTGTCTAGAACTAGATGCCCCTCACCTTCACTGTGAAGGGTTAACTGGATATGGGATTTTTTCATTCTGAACTTAAAGATGCCGTTTCCTGTCTTCTTGTATGTTTTTTCTATTAAGTTAGCAGTTATTCTTATCATTGACATTCTTATATGTGACTCTTCTGGCTGCTTTTAATATTTGCTTTTTTATCTTTGGTTTTTTTTTTTTAGAGATGGCTGTCTATTCTGCTTTGGGTTCATTGAGCTTTTTTTTTTTTTTTTTTTTAAATCTGTGGGTTGATAACTGTCATCAAATTGGAAAAGTTTCAGCTATGATTTGTTTCATGCTTTAACCCTTCTCCTTCTGAGATCCGTATCCTGCATGTTAGAATTCTTTACCGTTTCTCACAGGCTTTTTTGAGGCTCTGTTCATTTTCCAAATTACTCTTCTGCTGTGCTTCAGTTTGAGCCTCTGGCCTCTAGTTGACGATTAAACCTAACCAGTGGATTTGTAATTCATGTACTATGTTTTTCTATTCTAGAAGCATTTTGTATTTCCCATTTCTCTGCTGAGTCTCCCAATCTGTTCACTAATTATGTTTAAATTTTCATTTAAGTCCTTGAACATAAGTATGTAGAGGTTTTATTGTCCTTGTTTGATAATTTTACAGAGTCACATCTACTTCTCTTTTCACATTTTCCTGTTCCTCGTGTGTAGTTTTATTATATGCTGAATATTGTAGATGCTAGTTAATTCTTGAAACTCCACATTTTATTGTAGTCTTTTAGGGAGTGCTGACTTTTGTCCTGGGAGGTAATTTATTGGTGGTTCAACTTGATTAGTCATGTCCTGACTTCTGTTTAGGCCTTTGGAGGCTAATCTAAGGTAAATATCATCTGAAATTGTACCCTAAGATCTGGGTTGTTTTCCTTTCTTTAAGAATCACAGCCTTGTTTGTTTTCTATGCCTGGTAAGTTGTCCAACTCTATTATATTGTATTCATTTCGTGGGCTTCACAGAAGGAGGGGAGCTCTGATGCCTGTTATTCATGGCCAGAACTAAAAGGGGTACTGATTCTTTTCACAGCTTTCTAATGGACTCTGATAGGAATTCAAGGCTAGTAACTTGCTCAGAATTCAAGGTTTCTCAACAGCATCACTATGGGCATATTGAGCTGGGTTAAGGGGCTGTCCTGTACACTGTAGGACATCTCTGGCCTTTATCCAGTAGATACCAATAGTACCTCCTCCCATAGTAACCCAGAAGGTCTCCAGAAATTGCTAAATGTCCCGTGGGGCAAAACTTGTCACTGGCTGAGAAACACTACACTAGCAGAGTAGATTACTGCACACCTTAAGCCCCTGCTACTAAAAATGTGCTGTGCCAACCAGCTGCAATGGCATTACCTGGAGCTTTTTGGAAACACAGACTGTAAGGTCTCACGTCAGACCTTCTGAATGAGATCTGCATTTTAACAAGATCCCAAAATGATTTGTATGCTTTTTCTAATGTTTGAAAAACTATGCCATAGATGAGACAACTTTTTCTTAAACAGCCAGACAGTAAATATTTTAGGTTTATAGCGTACTCTTTGTCGGAACAATTCGACTCCACCATTGCAATATAAAAGCAGCCAGTCTTTATTCACAAAACAAACAGGCAGCTCGCAACATTTTTACAACCCATGCCACAGACTCTTACCCAAGCATATCACTCAGTAAGCTGAAGACAACTGGTGGTTAAATCCTTAGATGAGTGCTTTCCCATTTGATATTAGTTGTTGCTCACAGAGACTGGGTACATAGTTCTACAGTAGACACTTCTATCTAGAAATTCTAGTAGCTGGATTTCTGTTCTTACCTAGATGGGGTATCATCCATTTCTACATGTAAGTTATATATAAATCCTACTTAAGTTAGCTTACCAGTGGTCTCAGGCTTTAAAAATATACAATTTGGGGGCACCTGGGTGGCACAGCAGTTGAGCGTCTGCCTTCGGCTCAGGGTGTGATCCTGGCATTATGGGATCAAGCCCCACATCAGGCTCCTCTGCTATGAGCCTGCTTCTTCCTCTCCCACTCCCCCTGCTTGTGTTCCCTCTCTCACTGGCTATCTCTATCTCTGTCAAATAAATAAATAAAATCTCTCTCTCTCTCTCTCTATATATATATATATACAATTTGATGGCATAGTTCTTTTTCTTTGTGGAAGAACAATGTATGGGTCCACAGGAGAAATTATTCACTTATTTTGCCTTTAGCAAATAAAATAAAAAAAAAAAAAGTTCTGTCAGTTTTAAGTAGGCTCCATACCCACATGAGGCTTGAACTCATGATCCTGAGATCAAGAGTTAAATGCTCTACCCTGGGCCAGCCAGGTGCCTCTAAAGCTGACAAAATTGTGTGCCTTTATTAGCTCTCCAGCAGTAAAGAGTAATTTAAAGTAAGTTATTTGACTCTCAATAGTTTCTTCTAGGTAAAGAGCTAAAGTGCCCTTAAGACATCTATTTTGTTTTATGTAGAAGTTACGTCTTACCTCTAAAACTCTGTATCCTGAAAGTGACTTTTGTGGGGTAAAAAAGACTCTTTGAAGAATGGTTGTTTAGAGGTCAGGAAAGTAGCTATTGTGAAGAATGATGGTACTACATCAGATGAAGATTGAAATATTTTGCCTTGTTTATAAATTTCTTCTCTTCCAAGTTACTTGATAAATGGTACAAGGAGAGGGCAGGCCAGGGCACCAAAGTGAAGCAGAAACAGAACAACTTGTCACAAGCTGAAAACAGGAAACTGATTCTTGGAGCTTTGGCCAACAGGAATGATGTTAAAAAACATTTTTGTTTTTTACTTGCATGTATCAGTATCTGTTCAGTCTAGCTTTCGAAGAGACATGCCACAGTATGCACCGTGGGGCAGTTTCCGCTGGTTAGAAATAGCCTCTTCCCTTACCCAGTATATGGCAGCATGTACAGTATTGGGTAAAGGATGCCATGTCATGATAAATGTTGGGAATCACTATATTATTTTTAAATCTTTTTTTTTGTGGTAAAAAGCACATAACATGAAACTTACCTCAACTGTATGGTTTAGTAGTGCCAAGTATATCCACACTGTTGTAAACAGATCTCCATCTTGTAAAATTGAAACTCTAGACCCACTAAGTACCAACTCCCCTTTTACTTTGCTATTTTGACTACTTTAAATATTTTGTGTTAATGGAATTATATATGTCCTTTTGTGACTGGCTTATTTTGCTCTGCATAATGTCTTCGAGGTTCATCCATACTGTAGTATGTGGCAGGATTTCCTTTTTAAGGCTGCATAATTTTCCTTTATATGTTTATACCACATCTTTCTTTATCCATTCATCTACCTATAGATATTTGGTTGTTTGTCCCTCTTGGCTACTGTGACTAATGCTATGATGGGTGCACAAATATCTCTGCAAGAAACTTAAATTGAATTCTTTTGAATATATACCCAGAAGTAGGATTGCTGGATCATATAATTCTTTTAATGTTTTGAGGAACTTCTATACTGCTTCCCATAATGACGGCACCATTTTATAGTTCAACCGAGAGCACACAAGGGTTTCAGTCTATCGTCACCATTTGTTATTTTCTGTTCTTTTGATAATGGCCATCCTAAAAGCGGTAAGATGATATCTCACTCTAGATTTGATGCATTTCTCTTACAATCCGTGATGCTGAGCATCTTTTCATATGCTTCCAGAGAATTATCTATTCAAGTTTTCTTTACATATTCTGGATACAACTCCCTTATCAGATAAATGATTTGCAGAATTTTCTCCCAATCTGTGACTTTTTTTTAATGATGTCCTTTGAATTACAAAAGTTTTTTTCTTTTGTGGATTGTGAATTTAATATGAGAACTCTTTAACCCTACGACACAAAGGTTTTCTCCAGTTTTTTCCTAAAATTTTTATATTCTATTATATTTAGGTGAGGTACAGGTCTATTTTTATCTTTTTGCAAGGATGCCCCGTTGTCTCTGCACCTTTGTTGAAGGTGTTCCGTCCCCACTGAATTGCCTTGGTACAGTTGTTGGAAACCAATTGCTCATATATGTGAGTTTACTTCTGGACTTTTAATTCTATTCCACTGATTTGTATGCCTGTCCTTTTGCCAGAACCATTACTGTCCTGATTTCTCTAGCTTTGTGGTCAGTTTTGAAATGGAGAAGCATGTCTTTCAACTCTGTTCATCAAGGTTGTTTTAGCTATTTTTGGTCCTTTGCAATTTCCAAAGCCTGCTAGGATTCTGAGACTGTGTTCAATCCTATAGATCAATTTGGGGGAAACTGGGATTTTTTGCTAAATAGTAGTTGCCCTATGCAAGCACAGCTCCTGACTGGAGTTGCTAAGATCTGAGTTCACATACATTAGGTCCTCACCATGAGTCAGCTGCTGATTCTTCCTAAGAAATACCTGCTTTTTCTGTGTTTATTCAGAGGTTTACTTGTTATGAAGATACCCTCCTTCATACTCCCACCGTGTAGACAGCTCGATCCTGCTTGTTGTACAGTGTATTACAAGTCCCTACCAAAGTACAAGGTTAATGTTTATCTTCATGAATCTTTGGCAACAGTTCTTGACAAATTTTGTTGTGTGCTTCTAGGCATTCCAGCTTCACACTGTAAAACTGTAATTTGTAGAGCCTGCTTGTTTCCTGTTTGGCTAAGAGATTAGAATGAGCATCTTTTCTTGGATCAACTTTCAGGACAAATAAGGATTTTAACCAGCTGTCTTCTCAAGGTCTGTTATTGGAAGACAGCATTCTCTGGAGCCTGGGCAGGACACTGCTCTGAGCACATGCAGCACTGCCCTCACCATCTCGTTCTCTGCCTTGGCTCCCCTAGAATCACTAATTAATTATTAATGACCAAAAAGCTTTCTAATTATGACTATCTTGCCCATTTAAGATTAAGCCCAGTTTTTTTGTCTTGCCAAGAAAATTTAGTTTTCATATTTCATATTTTTAGAGGATAAAATAGTTATTAGAGAGCCTATTTCCTGATATGAAAGGACCAAGTAGTTTAATTAGATTTCGGTTGGTTAATGATGTGGTAAGTACTTTGTAATCCCTTACAATGTAGGATCCAGGACCTAAACTTCTCAGGAAAAATATACAAAACTTTGTGTAACATGTTTTATTTTTTTAGTATTCTTACCGAATACACAAAATGAATACCAGGATAACTCAAACCTAACGCTATATGTTTTTCTATAGGAAAGCACAAGGAGAAGACAAAAGTATTGTGAGTCTCAAATTCTGAATGAAATAAAAAGTCCTCCACAACCATCCAGCTGTATACAATTCCCAAATACATTCTATGAACCCTATCAAGATTCTACCAGTCCAGATATATTCAGTAATGCCAGCTCTTCATCTTGGTATACATACACTTCTACAACTGGTATGGAGGTCCCAGGCTGGACTCTTAGTGAAGAGACAAAGGCAGACGTGTATTATTATGGCTTCATCGTTCTTTTCCTTTTGACTTTAGTATGTCTTGCTCTATATTTTCTATGAAGATCTCAAATAAAATCTTTCTGATCATTTTTAAAGTTGCCAGCTCTTCACAGAAAGGTTACGTTCTTATTTCAGGATTTCCTTCCAGACATTTTCAAGGTAATTGGCTTGTAAAAAGAGAGTACAAAGTAAGTTTGTGGACATGCTAAAATTAAGATTGCTTTATGCTAGAAAATGGTGTCATGATACAGTTTGAAAAATACTTTTTTTGGTCAAAGGAGCAATTTAAAAAACAAAATGTTATTGATAGGGACAATTTTACTTCTTTTTAATACATAGAGTAACAAGTAACAAAATGTTTTAGCTAGATATGTGTATTAGCTTATCTTCCCAAACATGTTACTAAAAGCTAGGCACATTTTATGAAATGTGATTAATGATTTTCTTACCTTGCTACAATATGGGCATTCACCAAATATGATGTTAAAACTCTGTCTACTAGTCAGTAGTCCTCTCAACCACTGAAGATTTTAAAAAGAGAAGATAAAGGGAGCAATGTCAGCATGATTACAAATTAAAGATACTCCAAATATCATTTCCTTTGAGTACATTTTATCCCCAAAGATTAACAAAAAGGGGAACATTTCCTGAGCCATTACCACACTGGTAATATGCTGAATAACAAAATAAGGGGAGACCAGCATTTTGAGGTCTGTACCTTATAGCCAAATTATGGGCCTCCTTATGCACTTTCTCAACCCCAAAAGACACAAAAATAATGCATACAAGTCCATGGGGTTCATAGACCCCACCTAAAATCATTAATTATAAATTAAGTATGCCTCCTATAAAAGATACCACAGGATCTTGAATATTTAGGTCTTAATTCTGGTCTTAACCCACTATTGGTGATTAATTCTCAATCCATTAATTAGAAACATGAGGCAGTCCATTTTTAAAAATTAAATGAACATTCATTATTACAAAAGAAAGCACATGTTCCCTTAAGAATATCTCTATAATTAGACCTAGTATGTTTTTATATAAGGTAAATTGACATCACTAAGTTCTCCACTGTTACAGTACAGATAATACCAACTGCTATATGTAAGCACAAAAACAGGAGGTGATATTAAGGAAGACTAAAAGCGCTATACAACTGGAAGGTGTTCTATATATACGTGCATATATAATCATGTCCGCTGTGCACTAGGAGGAATGCTACTGAGATCAAGTGACTACACAGGGATGAAAGCAGACTTCACATATAGTAAACACATAGTAAATAAAATGCCACTGAGAGTCCTATGACATATTTAGATCATAAAATGCATTCTTCTCAACATCAAAAGACTGTTACATTTATTCTATACTTAAATCTACTCTGAAAAGTAATAGATACTCGATAGTGCTACCTCCCTTTCACCTTATTGCCACCACTACTCCCACGTGGATGAGTCCACAGAGTTTGCATTGGGTTACAGGAGATATTTAAAGAGACTAAGGTAGCATCGATTTCATTTGTTAGTATCAATAAGCAGTCAATGAATATATTCTAGATACATTTTCTCCCTTCTTGGGATACTTTAGGCCATTTCTTCACTTATTAGTAACCAGGACGAAGAAATGAAAGCACATGGGCATCCGGAAATGAACTGGTAAAGGGGCTGATGGCAAAAGAGATCACCATTCACTGAAGAGATTCTTAGACTCTCTATATTTCCAATATGCATACTTCCTATGTCATGGTAACCAAAAACGTCTTGCCAAGGTTATTTTTATTTTATTTCTACCTCATATAAGCATATTTGATGGAAAGGCTGTCCACACTGGGAATTATCACACACTTGATCAGGAATGGCGCCATCAAGCTGATAGGCATAACAAATCCCACAATCCATAGAAAAATCCTTCAAAAGAAAATATTTATAAGCATATGTGTTTAAAACACACAAGGTAAGATAAAGAGTGAATAATATGGTATAGATATTAACTTTAAAGTTTTTATAAAGGTAGCTTATCACTATATTACAGAAAATACAGTTATATCACTAATGCCTTAGAAAAGCTATTTGTAAGAAGAGTGCTTCCTTTTTCATCCGGTAAGGAATGCACATAGATATACTCAAAACAGATTCTATTTTGGACTTAAGTAATTTTCCCATATTGTACATCAATATAATGCCTATGTAGTATGTAAAGAGAAGAATTGACATTAGCTAGTGATTACTAAATTTCAAAATTCTGTAACTAAAGGAATAAGACAAAAACATCCCCACCACTTTAACAGTCTATAACCTCAGCTGCTTCATCAAAAATCAATTCTAAGTTTATTATTTTTGCAACATGGTAATGTCTATTCATTTTTAAAAACTGTATTGCCACCTTTCACAAATACATCAAGCTAATTAAAACTTTATTTCAATCATCCATAAGTAGATAGTAATAGAATATCCAAACATCTCATTAGCTACTTTGGACCTTTCCCCCTATTTTTAATAATAAAGATGTCTGTCATTAATCACTTTATTGCTACGAAGACCATGAAAAAAGTATACTTAAACCACTAGTCAAAGGTTAACAAGTTCTTTGATGCTACTGTTGCTTGCAGTTCAGAAGTCTGTTATAATATTCTTCCAACTCCCTCCCTTTCAGCCTCATTTTTCTCTGGTGTCTAAAAGAAGAACACTTAACTTTCATTATGCTATGCTGTTTGGAATATCAAAGCACTGATAAAACTTACAGATTTTTCCAGGTTAGCGCGAGCTGGAAAATCTATTTCTAAAACATCTTTCAAGTTTTGTAACAGACTATTTTCTGGATCCCTGAAAGCATGAAAAAAAATTTGTTGTTAAATTTGCAAAACAGAAAAATAATTGTATTGCAAAGATACCTACCATAAATGTATGTTTCTGCTCAGCTTAATTCCCAGAGGTTTTACCACTTCAGATATTAAAAAAAAAAAAAAAAAGTTTAGCATCTGCTGCTGTCACTTTGTAAAGACATTTAGCACAGAATTTTTTTTACTGAGATATAATTAGCATATAACACTGTATTAGTTTTCGGTGTACAACAATGATTGTATTTATTGCAATACACTCACTACAAAGTTTAGTTAACATCCATCACCACATGTAGTTACAAGGTTTTTTTTTGATGAGAACTCTTAAGATCTACTCTCTTAGCAACTTACAAATATAAATAGTTACATACAGAATTTGCTAATTGACTGGAAAATCTAAATCATATATTTTTTAAAAACCACAAAAGTACACAGTTCAGAATGATGAGACATTTTCATTTAAAATGATTACCAATATATTAATATTTCAGAATATTTTAACAGTGTGAGATAAGAATTTTAGGACTCTGTTAAAAACATTTAAACAGGAGATCTCATACCATGGTCTGCTCCAAGAAAGCAGCACTCAGGAAGCATGGTAGGATGCCTGGGGTCAACCTCTATATTTACTGAAGCATTATTTCCTAGAATAAAAGAATATGAAGTTTATAGAAGTAGAAAAGTTCATCAAAAAAATAAAGGGATATCTATTTGGGTACTTACTGTACCAAAGGAAAGATCAGCCAATGTTTTATAGTTTCTTTAAAAGAAATAAATTTTGAAATTATGATTATGACAGAAGATTTGGGGATCCATCCAAAGTTTCAAAATACATAGTCAATCCACTGAGTTACTATAATTAGTTTATACTAAAATTCTGGTCAGAATTCTGTTGTTACAGTTTAAATAAAAATTATCTATAAAGTGATAAGGATTTTTAACATTAAAAGAAATCGGAAGATTAAGAACTATCTAAATGACTTCCATGACTTTCTTGAAAAGCATAACTGTGCTCAAAAATGAAAAGACCAGGAATACAATAAATGGTAAAAACAGACATGTTAATGATTTTTTTATGAAGTTTTATCAAAACATTTTCTATCAATAATGACTTTCAATGTAAATGGACTAAATTCTCCAATCCAACAACGCAGGGAGTCAGAATGGATTAAAAAAAAAAAAAAAAAAGACCCATCTATATGCTGCCTACAAGAGACTCATTTTACACCTAAAGACACCTGCAGATTGAAAGGGAGGGAGTGGAAAAATATTTATCACGCAAATGGGTGTCAAAAGAAAGATGGAATAGCCATACTTATGTCGGACAAGCTAGCTTTATTTTTTCACTTTAAATTCAATTAATATATAGTGTATTACTAGTTTCAGAGGCAGAGTTTAGTAATTCATCAGTTGCATATAACCCCAGTGCTCATTACACCAAGTGACCTCTTTAATGCCCATCACCCAGTTATCCCATCCCCTCACCCACCTCCCCTCTAGCAACCCTTAGCTTGTTTCCTATGATTAAGAGTCTCTTATGGTTTGTCTCCCTCTCTGATTTCATCTTATTTTATTTTTCTATCCCTTTCTCTATGATCATCTGTTTCATTTCTTAAATCCCACATGAGTAATATCATATGATAATTGTTTTTCTCTGATTGACTTATTTCACTTAGCATAATACCCTCTAGTTCCATCCACATCGTTGCAAATGGTAAAATTTTTTTTTTAAGATTTATTTATGTGTCAGAGGGAGAGCACAAACAGGGGGAGCAACAGCAGAGGGAGAAGCAGGCTCCCCACTGAGCAAGAAGCCGATGTGGGACTCAATCCCAGGACCCTGGGATCATAATCTGAACCGAAGGCAGCCACTTAACCAACTGAGTCACCCAGACAGCCCAAGATTTCACTTTTTTGATGGATGAGTAATATTTCACTGTGTGTGTGTGTGTGTGTGTGTGTATACACACACACACACACACACACATCTTTATCCATTCATCTTTGATGGACACACCTGGGTTCTTTCTGTATTTTGGCTATTGTGGGCACTGCTGCTATAAACATAGGGGTGCAGATGCCCCTTCAAATCACTATGTTTGTATCCTTTGTATAAATACCTAGTAGTGCAACTGCTGGGTCATAGGGTGGCTCTATTTTTACCTATGGACAAACTAGACTTTAAACCAAAACTGTAACAAGAGATGAAAAGGGGCACTATATCATAATAAAGAGGACAATCCAACAAGAAAATCTAACAATTATAAATATGTATGCACCCAACGTAGAAGCACCCAAATATATAAAACAATAACAAACATAAAGGAACGAATTGATGATAACACAATAGAAGGGGACTTTAACATCCTACTTACATCAATGGACAGATCATCTCAGCAGAAGATCAACAAAGAAACAATGGCTCTGAATGACACACTGGACCAGATGGACTTAACAGATATATTCAGAACATTCCATCCTAAAACAGAGTACACATTCTTTCAAGTGCACATGGAACATTCTACAGAATAGATCACATATAATGTCACAAAATAGGCCTTAACAATTATAAAAAGACTGAAATCTTACCACTCTCCTTTTTTAGTCAATGCTATGAAACTTAAAGTCAACCCCCGAGAGAAAATTTGGGAAGACCACAAATAAATGGAGGTTAAACAACATGCTACTAAACAATGAATGGGTCAACCAGGAAATAAAGGAAGAAATTAAAAAATAAATGGAAACAAATGAAAATGAAAACACAACAATCCAAAACCTTGGGGATGCAGCAAAAGTGGTCCCAAGAGGGAAGTATATAATAGCAATACAGGCTACCTCAAGAAGCTAGAAAAATCTCCAAAAACCTAACCTTACACCTAAAGGACCTAGAAAAATAACAATGAATGAAGCCTAAAGCCAGTGGAAGGAAGGAAATAATAAAGATTAAGACAGAAATAAATGATAAACTAAAAATACAATAAACAGATCAATGAAACCAGGTGCTGATTCTTTGAAAAAATAAAATAAACCTCTAGCCAGACTTATCAAAAAGAAAACAGAAAGGACCCAAATAAAATCACAAATGAAAGAGGAGAAATAACCAACACCAAAGAAATACAATTATAAGAGAATGTTACGAAAAACTATGTGCCAACAAATTGGGACAACATGGAAGAAATGGATAAATTCCTAGAAACATACAAATTACCAAACCTGGAGCAGGAAGAAATAGAAAACTTAAACAGACTGATAACAAGCAAAGAAATTGAATCAGTAATGCAAAAACTCGCAAGAAACAAAAGTCCAGGGCTAGATTGCTTCACAGGTGAATTCTACCAAACACTGAAAGAAGAATTAGTATCTATTTTTCTCAAACTATTCAAAAAACAAAAATAAAACAGGAAAGGAAGGAAACTTCCCAATTCATTCATTCTATGAGGCCAGCATTACCCTGATACCAAAACCAGATAAAGACTCCAGTAAAAAAAGAGAACCACTGACCAATACTCCTGATGAGAATGGATGCAAAAATTCTCAATAAAATACTAGCAAACTGAATCCAACAATACATTCCAAAAAATCATTCACCATGATCAAGAAGTTTTTACTCCTGGGCTGCAAGATTCACAAATCAATCAAGGTGATACATATACCACATTTATAAAAGAAAGGATAAAAACCATATCATTTCAATAGATGTAGAAACGATATTTGACAAAATACAACATGCATTCATGATAAAAACCCTCAACAAAGTAGAGTTACAGGGAACACACCTCAACATAAATGTCATCAATGAAAAATCCACAGCTAATATCATCCTCAATGGGGAAAAACTGAGAGCTTTTCCTCTACAGTCAGGAATAAGACAGGAATGTCCACTCTCACTACTGTTATTTAATATAATATTGGAAGTCCTAGCCACAGCAATCAGAAAACTTCAAGAAGAAATAGAAGGCATCCAAATCAGCAAGGAAGAAGCCAAACTTTCACTCTCTGCAGATGACATGATACGCTATATAGAAAACCCAGAAGACGCCACCAAAAAACTGCTGGAACTGATAAACGAATTCAGTAAAGTTGCAGGATATAAAAATCAACGTACAGAAATCTGTTGCATTTCTATACACCAATAATGAATCAGAAAGAGAAATTAAGTAATCAATCACATTTACAATTGCAACAAAAATAGTAAGATACCTAGGAATAAACCTAACCAAAGAAGTGAAAGACCTATACTCTGAAAACTATAAAACAATGATCAAAAAAACTGAAGATGACACAAAGAAATGGCAAGACATTCCATGCTCATGGATTGGAAGAATAAATATTGTTAAAATGTCTATACTACCCAAAGCAATCTACACATTTAATACAATCTCTATCAAACTACCAACAGCATTTTTCACAGAACTAAAACAATCCTAAAATTTGTATGGTATCAGAGAAGACCCTGAATAGGCAAAGCAACCTTGAAAAAGAAAAGCAGAGCTAGAGCCATCACAATTCCAAACTTCAAATTATATTACAAAGCTGTAGTGATCAAAATAGTATGGTACTGGCACAAAAACAGACACACAGATCAATTGAACAGAATAGGACACCCAGAAATAAACCTACAACTATATGGTCAACAAAGCAGGAAAGAATATCCAATGGGAAAAGTATAGTCTGCAACAGGTGGTGATGGGAAAACTGGACTGAAACACGCAAACGAATGAACGACTTTCTTACACCAAATACAAAAATAAATTCAAAATGGCTGAAACACGACTTAAGTGTGATACCTGAAACCATAAAAATCCTAGAAGAGAACACAGGCAGTAATGTCTTTATGACACTGGCAACTTCTTTCTAGATATGTCTTCTGAGGCAAGGGAAACAAAAGCAAAAATAAACTATTGAGACTTCATCAAAATAAAAAGCTTCTGCGCAGAGAAAGAAATAATCAGCAAGACTAAAAGGCAACCTATGGAATGGGAGAAGGTATTTGCAAATGACATATCTGATAAAGGGTTAGTATCCAAAATATATAAAGAACTTGTAAAACTTAACACCCAAGAAACAAATAATCCAATTGAAAAATGGGAAGATACAAATAGACATTTTTGCAAAGACGACACACTGATGGCCAACAGACATGAAAAGATACTCAACATCACTCTTTAATCAAAACTACATTGAGATACCACTTCACACCTGTCAGAATGGCTAAAAACAACATAAGAAACAACAGGTGTTGGTGAAGATGTGGAGAAAGGGGAACCCTCCTGCACTGTTGGTGGGAATTCAAAGGTACAGCCACTCTGGAAAACAGTGTGGAGGTTCCTTAAAACGTTGAAAATAGAACTACTCTATGAACCAGCAATTGCACTACTAGGTATTTACCCCTAAGAATACAAAAATACTAACTCAAAGGGATACATGCACCCTAATGTTTATAGCAGCATTATCTACAATGGACAAAATTATGGAAACAGCTCAAGTGTCCATCAACTGATGAATGGATAAAGAAGTACTGGTATAGATATACAATGGAATATTATCCAGCCATTAAAAAGAATGAAATCTTAGCATTTGCAACTATGTGGATGGAGCTAGAAAGTATTATGCTAAGTGAAATAAGTCAATCAGAGAAAGATAAATACCATATAATTTCACTCATATGTAGAATTTAAGAAACAAAACAAATGAGCATAGGGTGAAAAAAAGAGAGAAAGGAAAACCAATAAAGACTCTTAATACAGAGAGCAAATTGATGGTTACCAGAGGGGAGGCAGGTGGTGGGATGGGTTAAATAGGTGTTGGGGATTAAGAAGGGCACTTGTGATGAGCACTGGGTGCTCTATGGAAGTGTTGAATCACTATATTGTACACCTGAAACCACTATTACACTGTATGTCACCTGGAATCTAAAAACTCAAAAAATAAAAATACAGAAATAAAAAACATTTTCTGAGTTCTTTTGTTCCATGTGAAGCTTTCACATTATATGTTAACAATGGATTCAATTCATATTAAATCAGAAATTGTTCATTCAACAAAAACAACTAACCTAGTTTATAGAATCTAAGAAAATCTATTTCTATTTGGCACTAGATTCTTTTATAAATTCTACCTACTGAAAAATTGTACTAATTTCAGAAATTTTACTGTTTTTTGAAGGTGCATTAGTATAACTATAAGGTCTATTTGGATTTTATTTTTACAAAAAAAAATGGCCTGATAAATTTTATACAATATAGCATTAGCTTTTGGCTAAGGTTGGCAACAGTATGAACACAATTAACAACAGATCTGACAAAAAGAGGTAATCAAGTAAAATAAAAAATGACTACAAATCATTCATGAGAAATACAAAAATACAAAAGTTAACTTATTATCTCATTTGTTTATACATTCTTTACCATGAGCACAAATTCCATTTTAGCCTTTAGCAATGTCATGTACTAATGGCTCCAGAAAGTTCTTTCACTTAACAATAGGTATATTATTTAATATATTTCAATTAATTTGCTGAAAACTTGGGTCTTAAAAAAACAAATCAATGCCTGAAGTGAAAAAAAAGCTAAAGGTAAATACAGAGTGAATAAAAACCAGGTTGTCTATGCTGAACAATGAGAAATATAATAAAAGGTATATTTAATCATTACCTGATCAAAATAATTATTTAAATGGAGCCATGAAGAAAATTAATTACAACATCCTTTGAAGAAAATACTTTCATTCTTAATATTTATTTGTTCACAAATACACCATAATTTGTTAATCATTCCAAACTAAAAACCATTAGACTTTTTAGACTGAGTGACACTGCTACTTGTAGAACTGCGGCACAATGATACCTTCCTTTTCTTATAATTACATGTTACTGCTTTTCTCCCAGATAATCTATTACGCCCGGGGAAAAAAATACAAAAATTGCTAACGTGGATATGATTCACAACAGAATTTCATAATATCCTCCAAAATATATGCCTTTTAACAATATATTTATTTGGGCTAAGGAAACCAAGAAGGAAAAATATAAATAGGTATCTCAAGTCACCTAACTACACTACTTACTGTGACCTCAAATATAGTTTAAAACACCTAAAACATTGAGCGGTTGAACTCTAAAACTGACATATATTGCTTGTTCATAATGAAAATACATAGAGCAATACTTTTATAATAAAGATGGTAATATTACAGGGATAGTTACAGTTATATCACATCTTATTAATATCATGTATTTATAGTAAAGAAAATACCTAAAATATGTTTATTATTTTCTGCTTTCTGATTACTCTTCAATGGCATGCATGGCCCACTTCAGCTTCTTTTATCCTCTAAATTTTGTCAGAAAATATTCCCAGATCTGTTCATATTAATCTTGTCTAAGTCTCATGGATGAAGACTTTCATTATTACAATTTTTTTCCCTAAGCAATGTAAGTTTTGAAAAACCTGTTCCATTATTTCTGTGCTAATTAATATCTAATTAAACAGTATCTCTGAATGATACTTCATCGACCATCACCTTTTATACCGAAACACCTCAGTACTTGCCCTTTTTTCCTGAAACATTTATTCAAATACATAGTAATAAATCACAGTTCATCCCAAAAAGTTTTAATAGCTGACTTCATAAAAAAAAAAAATCTCACCTAAGAGTCCAGTATCCCCTTTAGATCCATTTTCCTAATTAATACAAAGTACACACATACACACACACACACACACACACACACACAGTCTCCTTAATCCTTTTTCCGTACCTAGTGCAATTCTGCGCGCCGTCGCACTCCGGGTAGGTTTTTCTGGCTCAAGTACCCAAGTCTTCTCATCGATTTCATCCATAACATCCCAGAATGCCTTCAGTGATTCTAAGGCTGCCAAAAACTGACCGTAAATGCTTACTAAGGAGCTCTGTGAAAGACAGATAAAACCTGCGTAAGTTGCATGACGCTCTTATCAACAGCAGATAATCTTTCACTTAAAATACAATTCAATTTAGAAATTTTAAGCTCTGTTTCATTTCAGCTGAAACTACTCTAGTAAACAAGAGTCAACTCTCCCTGCTTCACCTCTCTTCACCGCCATTAGCATTGACAGAATTTTCTGATTGGCACTGGGACTGTGCATCTTATCAGAAATTGTTTTTTAGAGACCGTATTTTTATATGATGCATTCTGTACTATATTTATAGAATAGTAATTACTAATACAAGACACGTATGTACTTCATTAATGACTATACTATGTATTGAGCATGGTGTCTATACAATTTTAGTCTGAAAGTTATCAAGTTATCCAGTGTGCAGCTATCTACCAAGTTAAATGCAGCACAATTTGTAATTTGATTAGTTTTTAACATTATTAACTTTACAGACTTCTTTAGGCAAAGAGTATAAAAAGGTTCTACACATATTTTCCCACAAAGTTTGTATTGATTAAATTCAAATAATAATGGAGTACTTTTTTGTAATATAGATCTATTAATGAGAATATTGCATCTTTTGGTGGATGGGGAGCAATGTTTAATTGGAGCTGAAAGTTAGTGTTCCTCTTTATCCAAATCAATTGCAAATGTTCATCTGTTAATGCCTGTAATGAAATTTTACATACATCATCCCTGAAAATGTCTTCTCACGCACACAGGCACCATGTGGACTATCTAGTCCTGACAAATACTGATGTAAACCCAGAAGCACAGGATTTTAAGAGAGACCATTCACTACTACGAAGACATCTGTAGATTGAGGTTCTTTGTTTTTTTTTTTTTTTTTTGAGGTAAAATCGACATACATTGTATTAGTTTCAGGTGTACAACCTAATTTATTATTTGTATACACTGTAAAACCATCACAGTAAATCGTTATCTGTCACCATACAAAGTTACAAAAAATTTTTCTACCCTTGTGATGAGAACTTTTCAGATGTACTCTTCCCAACTTTCAAATATGTAATCTAACATTGACTAGGTTTTACACATTCCTAAAATTCAAACAAATTACAAATAAGATTTCTTCTAATGTTAAACTTTTAGCCAATGTCTGAATTTAGTCTTTCAGACATTAATATTTTATGGGAATTAACATAAATACATTTTCACTAATAATAAGAACTAAAGACATTATTGAATTTTTTAAAGATTTTATTTGAGAGGAAGAGAGAGAGCGCGAGCGAGCAGGGGGAGGGGCAAAGGGAGAAGGAGAAAGAGGCTTGATCCCAGGACCCCAGGATCAGGACCTGAGCCAAAGGCAGATGCTTAATCCACTGAGCCACTCAGGCACCCCTACCATTACTGATTTTAAAACTCAATTTATAATTACTTTCAAGCAAAGTCAAAAGTTTCTTATAAAGTAGTATGTTTAAAGGTTACCACTATTTACTAAATATTTTTATATTAAAAGCAATAAAAACTAAAAGTTTAAAAGAAGAATTAAGGATCTTATTGTTTCAAATAAGCAATACATATTTTTTTAAAAAAATCACTAAAAATATTACAAATGTATTTATCCCAAATAACTGATACAAACCAACAATGCAAGAATACAGTATGCCCTGAGTAACGTGAAAAGAAAGTACCTCCTTAAAGGTATATTTTGTACTTAATACGTGCTTAAGGAAAACCCATTTCATCTCATCACTTGAGTCAGGGTTTACACCTAGATGAAGTGATGGCTCAGTTTCACAAAACTAGTTCAACTCTGCAACCTTCAATAAACGGGGGGGGGGGGGGGGGGGGGTTGGGGAATAAGAGCAGGAACAAAAGCCTGAAGACAAAATACCTGTTCTCTTTTGTTGCCACACTTATCTATAAACTTAGATGCCAAAATCCAGAAATCAGAAACCAAACTCCCAAGTTTTGTTTTGTTTTTACTGTGGGCTACACTTATTTCCTCTTTCATTAAATGTGCCGCCATTCTTTAGATACCCAAACAGATCAGCTGTGATCCTTGCAGATTTCTTTTTATACCTAATATCAATAACTAAAGACCTGTTTTTATTTTTAACACATTTCTTGGTAGCTCTATTTACCCTAGTATTATTATGTACTATTAAAATAACCCCCCTGGACACCTGGATGGCTCAGGCAGTTAAATGTCTGCCTTCAGCTCAGGTCATGATCCCAGGGTCCTGGGATTGAGTTCGGTGTCGGGCTCCTTGCTCCGTGGGGAGCCTGCTTCTCCCTCTGCCTGTCTGTCTGTCTCTCTCGATTCCTCTGACAAATAAATAAAAATACTTTAAATAAATAAATAAAATAACCCCCTCGTTCTTGCTTCCACATCCAGACATGCCATCACTGACTTATCACAGAATACCCTCCCTAAAATGTAAAACTGAACATATCGGTCCACCTCAGAAAACCATTCAAAACAACCTTCTAACTGGGTTTTTCCCCCACTAGTCATATTGCCCTGAAGCCCATTATTTATATTGTAATTAGGCTGATATTTGTATTCTGCAATCCTAATACTATAACTTCCTGGCTTAAAACAAAACAATGTAAATGCAGTTCCTCTCAAAGTGATATTTTTCCTTTGTAATACCACCACTTAATGATAGCAACACAAATTCCAAAAGCTGTTCAATAAATACGTAAGTAAACTGAAGTCAACTACCTGATATAAAAATAATCATTTATGACCTTCATCATTTTATTTATTAAGGCTATTGTTATTTACAGGTAGCTTGCAAATTATGTTTTATGTTAATGATTAAAACCACAGTTCTTTTTCATGGCTTGCAATTAACATTGTTTAATGTGTATCCATAGATGTAAGAGTACACTGAGTAAACTGAAATACTCTCCATGGGTATATTTACCACTCCAAGCTTCAGTAACCATCTTCTCTATGATCCCCAATTTCTATGATTCCCAAATTTCTTTAGGCCAGATCGAGAACTCCAGAACTGCTCCGCTATCGCTCTACAGATGATCTCCACATGGCTAACAGACACATCATACTCCTAGTGCTCCACACTGATGTCATTCTCTTCCAGGAGAAAGCTTCCCCAGGAATCTAAGCATGGATTACTAACCAGATAACTAGATTACTAAAAAACCCTTCTAACTGAATTTTATTCCTTTAGTCATAGCCCCCTAAAACTTATTTACATTGCAATTAAATTGATTTTTGTATTCTGCAGATCTGATACCATAATTTGTGTATAATAAGGCAATCATTGATCATCAGATACGTACACAACAATACAATTCCTGAACAGTATGTTGGTTTATTAACAGCGTTATTGAGACGTGATATACAAAGAACTGTACATACTTAATGCGTACAAGTTGATGAATAGTCTATTTTTGCTTTGGTGCTGGTGCTTCTGGTGTCGATCAAGAGATTATTACCAAGATTAAGATCAGGAAGTATTCCCCCTATGTTTTGTACTAGGAGTTTTTAGTTTCAGGTCTTATATTTAAGTCATTAATTCATTTTGATTTTTGTGCACAATGCAAGGTAAGGGTCCAATTTCCTTTTTCGCACCTGGATATCCTATTTCCCAATACTTCATTTGCTGAAGAGACTATTCTTTTTCAAAATCAGCACAAAAACGTCTCTTTCCTTTCTCTCCATTTATAGCTATCTCTGTATTTTAAAATCTATAATTACCTATTTCATTGTTAACTCAAGAAAGGGCTAACCAAACAAACAAAAAAAGTCATAAAATGTTTTCACAGTGGCATCTTTCATTTGAAAGTAAGTATGCCAAAACACGATGTCCGTTTCTGGTGTGCCTGACTGTAAAGGAAATTCTAAACATAGCTCTACTTAAAACTAACTCCGCGTTTTGAACAAAAAGTAAAAGCTATCTTTTTAATAAAGAAAATGACAGTAAAAAAGAAAAAAAAAATACAACAACCCTGGAACTAGAAGTCAGTTGGTAATTAACAGAAAAAGTAAATTTTGAATCCTAAAAGTCATCATCGGATTTTACTACGTAGTTACGTGAAATAGATACATTAAATACTATTTTTATGTTCTAGATAAAGAAAAGAGTCCAAAAAGGTGAATAGTGAGACACAAAAACATTTCCCCTGGGAATTTCAATGAATTTAGGAGGTAGACATTAAAACTAATGTATCAGTAAGCTATATTTTTCTCCAACTGCTTATTTTATCCATTAAATCATTCACAAACTCTTATCTTGAACTGATTTTCCTACGAAAATTAGAAAACAAAAACCCATTTCTAAATGCAGTTTCGAACAAAGCAAAATTCTATACACATCATCATAAATGCCAAAGGAGCACACACTATAATATGACCAAAATTAATATCGAAGTTAAATATTTTGCAAAAAGAAAAGTTTTCTAAAAAATTTCTTCAAAAATAAAAATTGCCAATTCCCAATTTTTAATATAAGGAGTTTCACATCTCACCAAAGCTACTTTTTGAAGATTATTTTGGGGATGGGGGTGTAGGGGAGCAAATTTACAATGTGCAAAATGAATTTAAAAATGAATCAAATAAAACAAGACTCAGGAAAAAAGAATACTGATATTAAGAAGTAATATTAAAATAAAATATAAAATGTTGGCAAAGTCGTAAAACAACCTAAACTCTCATATGCTGCTGGTAAGCATGTAAAATGCCACAACCACTTTTGAAAAGATCTGGCACCGTTTTAAAAAACTAAATATATTTCTATCTTATGACCTAGCAATTCCACTCCAACAGAAGTGAAAAGATACGTCCATAAAAAGATTTATATAATGTTCATAGCAGTTTTATTCAGAGAGCCAAAAATTAGTATAAATCCAAATGTCCATTAATAAAAGCTAGAATATACAAACTAACGTATATTCATGTAGCAGACTAACGGGAATAAAAAGAACAAACCACTGATACATGTCACAACATGGAGAATTTCAAAAATATGCTGGGTGAAATGAGGCCATCTCCAAAAGAGGACAGACTGTACACTTCTGTTTACATCAAGTCTGAAACAGGAAAAAATAAGGCATAGTGAAAAAATCAAAACAACAGGGATTTACTAGGAGGAGATAAAAGACTGAGATAATGGTCATGCTCTGCATCTTGAAAATGGACTACATGGTATATTCATTTACAGAAACTTATGTTACACACACTTGGAATTTATGCGTTTCATGGTTTCCAAGTTTTACAAGGAACTGAACTTTAGTAAAGGTAGACATGCTGAAGTATTTTGGGGAAAGATCTTGGACACCTGCAAATTACTTTGAAAAGCAACAAAACTCAGATCAACTTAGGGATGGAGAGATGCACAAATGGAAAGGTAAGTGATGAAGCAAGAACAGTAAATGTCAACTCTAGAATCTAGGTGGTGGGCACATGAGTATTCATCACAAACTTTTTCAATGTTTCTGTAGGTTTCAAAAGTTATAATAAAATACTGGGGGGAGGGGAAATTATATAGAACTTATGTGAGTTATTCATTGTAACTAAAAAAGTTAATTGAATCAGGTTATAGACTAATCTTTCATTTCTTTTTCAAATAGTCAATAACTGACCTTTAATTCATTAGACCTTTAAATTAGACCTTTAGGTTAACAAAAAATACATCTTTGTATTCTCAAAGTAAAATTTAGCATTTCCTTCAACTACAGATATAGATAACAACAGAAATAGTATCAATACCTGTAACTTTCTCTACAATAAAAATTGTACTGCAATCACCTAGGGAACTTAAACACTAATATCTAGATTCCATTGTCAGCCATTCCTTTTTAATTAACCTTGGTTCAGTGCAGCCTTGGCCTTGGGACTTCTAAAACCTCCCCCCCAAGGATTCTAATGTCCAGAAAAAGTTAAGAACGACTAGAACGATGAATAGCCATCCCTGTTATAGTCCAAAAGTTACAGGATCATATTTCTAAAAGATTTAAACAATTCATGAAGCAAGAGACAAAGATAAGCACTACATAATGACAAAGATAAAACCCAACTGTATAAATTTATGCACCCAACATAGGGGCACCTAAAAACAGAAAGCAATTATTAACAGCCAAGAAAGGAGAAACTGACAGTAATACAATACAAGCATAGGACTTGAACACCTCACTTACAGCAAAGGATAGATCATTCAGAGAGAAAAATCAACAAGGAAACAGTGGCTCTGAAAGACACATTTGACCAGATGGACCTAACAAATATATATACAGAATGTTGCATCCAGAAACAGCAAAAATACTCGTTCTTTTATTTTTATTTTTTTTTAGTAGTTTGCTCTATCTCTCAGAGCCAGTCAATGATGGACCTAGCTTCTTCAAACCCATTCTACCTGAGTATGAAGTATATGAGCTCCCTACCTGCTGACAGTTGGCAGGAGTTGAAGAGATGCTGTCCTCCCAAGACTTTGGTTAAGCACATGGCAACTCCAAAATAAATAATGTGGGTGAAATAGAAAATAAAAAAATAGGTACAGAAAGCATAACACCCGGTCGTAAAAATTGACCTAAATAATGCGTGGGGTATAATCTCTGGGAGTATTAGTATGCTGATGTCCAAATGTCTCTCTCTCAATTTTATTATCACTAGACTTCAAGTGTAGGATGAAAAAGGACTTGGTTCTTGAGGGAAGGCTCCAAATATATTTGCTTCAGGTAATTGCTTATGTTGCCTATTCTGATGAAATCAACAACAGTAGGAGTGCAGAGGACAAAAATGGGAGCAGAGCCAATGTTGAAATGAAGTGAAAAGCAACGTGTACGGGTGTTCATACAAATTATTCTGGAGGAAAAGATTGGTGGGGGTGGGGAGGAAGTGGATAATTGAGGAAAGAACCAAACTTGAGAGGGTATTGGGGAAGAAAGGAAGAAATAGGTAAGAGACACAAAGAGGCTTCAAACCATTCTGTGGTGGGGAAAAGAATGCCAGCAAGGACCTCACCTCTTTCTCCAGAGCTGTTCATGGGTGGCTGCTGGCTCTCAGCAATCTGTGGGGGCTGCTGGGTGGCTTTACCTGCACTATCCTGGCATTGATTTCATGACCCCCACTATAACCAAGGCTAGGAGCACAAAGGCGGACCCTCTGCGAATTCAATACAGATACTGGTGGGAATGACTGCACATGGTAAAGGGTGGTGGCCAGGGGAAAGAGTACTGATACAGGGGCCAGCAGACTTGGTTCGAATTTCAGCTCTAACACTCAAAGTTTAACTTTTCAGGACCTCACTTTCCCTGATCGTAACATGGGTGTGTTGTGCCAGCATCATAAGGTTGGAGGAGTAAATGTGAGAATGTACCTAAAACTGCCTCACACAAAGCCTGGCCCATGGGACATCTCCATCCTTTCTCCTTGCCTGGAGCCTTTTGGTGAAAAGATACCAATTCTCCTTACCTTGGCTTTAAATTTAGGTAAAAAAATAGAGTCTTCTTCAAAATCTTTTCAAGTATACATAGAACATCCTCCAGAACAGATCACATGTTAGGCCACAAAACAAGTCTCAATAAATTTAAGAAAAATGAAATCATATCAAGCACCTTTTCTAACCACTACAGTAGGAAACTAGAAATCAGTTACAAGAAAAAGTCTAGAAAGTACACTATACATAGAGGCTAAAAAACATGCTACTAAACAATGAATCAGAGAGAAAAAAAAAAAAAACCATGGAGAAAAATGAAAATGGAAACACAATGGTTCAAAATCTTTGGAATGTAGCAGAAGCTATTCTAAGAGGGAAGCTTATGACGATATAGACCTGTGTCAAAAAAAGAAAAGAAAAGAAAAAGAAAAATCTCAAACAACTTAACTTTACACCTAAAATGGCTAGACACAATAAAAAAAAAAACAAATAATGCCCAAAGCTAGAGGAAGGGAAATGATAAATATTAGAGCAGAAATGAATAAAATCGAGATTAAAAAAATAGAAAAGATCAATGAAACCAGGAACTAATTCTTTGAAAATATAAACAAAATTGATAAAGCCTTACCCAGATTCATCAAGAAAGAGAGGACTCATATAATTAAAATGAGAAACAAAGGAAGAGAAATAACTGACCCTACAAAAATACAGAGGATTATAAGAGATTATGAAAAATTATATGCCAGCAAATTGGACAACCTAGAAGAAATGAATAAGTTCCTAGCAACACATCTTCCAAAACTGCATCATGAAGAAATAGAAAATTTGAACAGACCAAAGACCAATTACTACTAATAAAATTGAATCAGTAATAAAAAAAAAAAAAACTAACAAACAAAATTCAGGACAAGATAGGTTCACATGTAAATACTACATTTAAAGAAGAGTTAATACACATTCTTCCCCAAACTATATCAAAAAACAGAAAAGGAAGAAAAAGTTACGAATTCATTCTACAAGGCCAGCCATTACCCTGATACCAAAACCAGACAAAGACACCACAAAAAAGAGGAAACTACAAGCCAGTATCTCTGATGAACAAAGATATAAAAATTCTCACAAAAAAATTCAACAGTACATCAAAAAAAACCACTCACCACGATGAAGTAGGATTTATTTCAGAGTGTGAAGGTGGTTCAATACTCACAAATCAATGTGATGTATCACATTAATAAGAGAAAGGATAAAAACCATATGATCACCACAATAAGATGCACAAAAGCATTTGACAAAATACAACATCCTTTTTATGATAAAATCTTTCAATGAAGTAGTTTTAAACGAAACATATCTCAACATAATAAAGGCCATATATGACAAACTGACAGATAACACCATACTCAGTGGTGAAAAACAGAGCTCTTCCCCTAAGATCAGAAACAAAGATGTCCACTCTTCCCACTTTTATTCAACGTAGTACTGGAAGTCCTAGCTGCAGCAATCAGACATGAAAAAGAAATAAAAACCATCCAAATTGGTAAGGATGAAGTAAAACTGTCACTCTTTGCAGATGACATACTATAAATAGAATTCCACCTAAAGACTCCACCAAAAACTATGAGAACTGATCAATGAATTCAGGAAAATTGTAGTACACAAAATTGATATACAGGAATCTGTTGCATTTCTATATGCTCAGTGGCAGAAGGAGAAATTAAGAAAACAATACCATTTACAATTACATCCCCCAAAATTAAATACTTAGGAATAAACTTAATCAAGAAGGTGAAAGACCTCCTATACTCTGAAAAATACAAAACATTGATGAAAGAAACTGAAGATAACGAAAACAAACAGAAAGATGTGCCATGCTCATGGATTGGAAGAATTACTGTTGAAATATCCATACTGCCCAAAGCAATCTGCAGATTCAATGTAATCCCTATCGAAATACCAACAGCATTTTTAACAGAACTAGAATACCAAAATTGGCGTGGAAGCAAAAAGGGCCTCGAATAGCCAAAGAAATCTTGGGGGGGGGGGGGGAAGCTGGAAGTATCACAATCCAGATTTCAAGATACACTACAAAGCTGTAGTAATCAAAACAGTATGGTACTGGCACAAAAACAGACGCAGAGATCAATGGAAGAGAATAAAGAGCCCAGAAATAAACCCACACTTATAAGGAGGCAGGAATATACAATGGGTAACAGATAGTATTTTCAATAAATGGTGCTGGGAAAACTGGACAGCTACATGCAAAAGAATGAAACAGAACCACTTTCTTACACCACACACAAAAGTAAATTCAAATTGGATTGAAGACCTAAATGAGACCCGAAACCATAAAAAGCCTGGAAGAAACAATAATAGGTACTAATCTCTTTGACATCAGCCTTAGCAACATGTTTCTAAATGTGTCACCTCAGGCAAGAAAAACAGAAGCAAAAATAAACTATTGGAACTACACCGAAGAAAAAGCTTTTCCAGTGAAGGAAACCATCAACAAAATGAAAAGGAAACCTAGTAAATGGGAGAAGATACTGGTAAATGATATATTCGATAAGAAGTTAATATACAAAATATATAAAGAACTTACACATCAAAAAACAAACAAAAATCCAATTAAAAATGGGCAGAAGGGGGCACCTGGGTGACTCAGTCGGATAAGCATCTGACTCTTGATTTCAGCTCAGGTCATGATCTCAGGGTTGTGAGATCAAACCCCACATCAGGCTCTGTGCTAAGTATGGAGCCTACTTAAGATTCTCTCTCTCTCTCCCCTTCCCCCCTCCATCTCCCTCCCACCCTTCTCTTTCTCAAAAAAAAAAAAAAAAAAAGGCAGAGGGCCTGAATAGACATTTTTCTCAAGAAGACAGATGGCCAAAAAACACATGAAAAGACGCTCAACATCACTAATCATCAGGGAAATGCAAATCAAAACCACAAAGATATATCAGCCTACACCTGTCAGAAAGACCAGACTCTAAAAGTAAGAAATAACAAGTACTGGCGAGGATATAGGGGAAAAAAAAGAAACCCTTGTGCACTGTTGGTCAGAATGCAAACTGGTGTGGCCACTGTGGAAAACAGTGTGACAGCTCCTCAAAAAATAAAAAATAGAAACATCATATGACTCAGTAATTCCACTACTGGGTATTTACCCAAAGAATACAAAAACACTAATTTGAAAAGGTATAAAGGTATATGCCCCCCTCCGTTTATTGCACTATGTACAGAAGCCAAGATATGAAAGCAACCTAAGTGTCCACTGATAAATGGACGGATAAGGAAGATGTGTATACATATACACCCAATGGAATACTACGCAACCATAAAAAGGATGAAATCTTGATATTTATAACAATATGGATGGACCTGGAGGGTATTAAGCTAAGTGAAATGAATCAGAGAAAGACAAATAATTTAGGATGTCAATTTATGTGGAATCTTAAAAAAACGAAAAAACAAACTGGTGGTTGTGGGGGTAGGGGCAGTGTAATAGATAAAGAAGATTAAGAGCCAAAATTTCAGTTATAAAATAAGTCATGGAGATGAAAATACAGCATAGGGATTATAGCCAATAGTACTGTAATAACATATGACGACAGATGGTGACTATACTTATAGTAAACACTGAGCTATGTATAGAAGTGCTGAATCAATATGTTGTATACCTGAAACTAATAAACCACTGTATGTTAACTATACTTCAATAAAAGAAAAAGATTTGAGCAGTCCACTTTATGAGGAAAAAGGCATCCTTAACACTTACATATTAATTTTAATTTGACTGGTTTTTAATGTTTAAACAGTATTTTAATTTTGGGATTTTGGGGGGATATGAAATAAATTTGTAAAAATGAGCATGTTCTATAAAATTAGACCTAAGGAAAAAAGTTTTAACTTCAACTTAGAACAATCAGTTTGTTCCACAAACTATCTGGGTCAAGAACTGAAGAATATGGAGGAAGACAAATATTATATGATTTCACTTACAATGTGGAATCTAAAAAAAAAAAGCAGAAACAGATCCATAAATACGGAGAACAACTGACGGTTGCCAGAGGGCAGGGAAGTGGGGAGATGGGCAAATGAGGGAAGAAGAGTAGGAGACATGGGTCTTCAGTTACGGAATGAGTAAGTCACAGTGATAAAAGGTACAGCAGAGGGAACACAGTCAGTGGTATTGTAACGTCGTTGTATGGTGACAGATGATGCTACACTTGGGGTGCGCATAGTGTAAAGTATAGATCTGTTGAATCACTATGTTGTATACTTGACACTATGGAACAGTGCATGCCAACTAAACTTTAGTAAAAGAAAAGATTAAAGAATGCATGTTCTTATTTACAACACACCAAATTATACAAAAGTAAATAACCAAATATTACATTAATGAGTTATGTGTTAATACAATTCAATCCAGCAAAAGTATAAAATGTATCTACTAAGTGCTATGCTCTATCATAGATACTGGGTTGACCTAAAGAAATATAAGATGCAATACATGTTACTTAAGATCACAGACTTTAGGGGCACCTGGGTGGCTCAGCTGGTTAAGCATCTGCCTTCGGCTCAGGTCATGATCCCAGGGTCCTGGGATCCAGCTCCGCATGGGGCTCCCTGATCAGCAAGGAGCCTGCTTCACCCTCTTCCTCTGCCCCTCCCCCTGCTCATTCTCTCTCAAATAAATAAAATCTTTAAAAAAAAAGATCACAGACTAGCCATATCTTGAATCTGATTCCTAGCTCCACCTCTTAAAGCCAGCTACATCTTTCTGAGCAAATTAATTTCACTTAGCTTCTGCAATATGGAAATAGCATTAATCCATACAAGATTTGAGTGAGATAACATATATAAAATGCTTAACTGCTTAGCATATAGTGTATGTTTAAAAGTTGACAGCCATTATTAAAAGCCATATAGTCCTTGACCTGGAGAAGTTCACAGACCGTGAACAAAAACAGAAAACTGAAAAATATCTGTACCATATCAGACAAAGTATCAATACACTTAATATAAAAGGGCTATTGAAAAATCAGTTAAAAAAAAAAGGTACATACGATTTTTAAAAAATGGAGGGGTTGGATGAAGAGATAATTCCCCAAAGAAAAAATACACATAATCAAATGAAAAATACTCAACCTCGTAAGTTTAGACATTACTTCTCTAACTGCAAAACTTCAGGGTAAGAGAGAAGAGAGAAGCAAAGCCCCAGGAATTAAAGAACAGTAAGAAACATGAGGTACACTGGAGGCAGTCTGCCTTCTCCCGAGCAGCTTTTCCTTCAAAGCTGAGGTAGCTCAGCTCCGCAGCTTGGCTTCTCGCTCAGAACACTCAACATTATCAGGTACTGCTTGATCTTAGAGCCTCACTGAGGAGGTGAGCATTCTGTAGGTCATATGGGACCATGATGCATGCCCTTAATCCATTCCAGAATAATCCACAGTGGTTTTGTTCTGATTTGGCTCCAATGACTGTTCCAACGTTTCAATGGTCCCTAGTTAGTGTGGCTTTAACCCTTTTTACAACAATTTTTACTTCCTTCTTTGTATTTTTTCCATATTACCTACAACAATAGGTATTATTTTTCTAATCAAAAAAATCAATTTTTCTAATCATAATCATTTTTATTTCATATGTAAAAATAAATGGCCTGTGAGCCATCCTTTCACTTCATGATGTGCACAGATTAGCAAAAAACACACTAGCCTAACTAATATTTCAGCTATGTGTCAGGTCTATGTTGGGATCTCTGATACAAAGACAAGAACATCCAGTACACAAGGAGGTCGCAGCTCTCATCTTGATGGTAACGAAGTATTTGATCAAGACATAGCCTCTTAAAAACTTAACACTGCATCAATAAATATGGGTATGCGGTAGACAACTTCTAAGGAGACTTCCAACTCTAAAAGTCAAGAATTCTAAATATAACTGTTTGAAAATCCATAAAGCAGACAGTTTTGTCCATTTGAAAGTACCTATCTTTCAAGGTGCCAATTACTATAATGTACTCCCATTTAGTTCCAATTCGTGTTTATAAACAGATTTTCTCATTCAAATTATATATATCTATCCATTAAATATGAACAATTTATATGATTCAACATAGTCATTTCCTCTTTAATCATACCAGAGTCAAACTATTTGGACATCATATCTTCTATCCCCATGTATTCAAGGACAAAAGTCAATGATGCATTACACAACTACCATTATTTTCTAAAATAAAGGGGGAAAAATCAGTCTTCAAAAACTTTTGAGTCTTTGGAATAGGTTAGGAACCACAAATTTCTAACAGGAATAGCAAGCAATTATATAGCTATAACACGGAAAAAATCCAAAAATCACACCCAGAAAACTGCAGGTATTAATTTACTAATCAAAGAGAAAATGCCAGGTTTTTTTTGGGTTTTTTGTTTTTGTTTTTTTTTGCACATACACAAAATACCATGATAAAAGGAAGTGAGACAGAGGAAGGAAGACATAAGACAGGGAAAAAACTAAAGGAGAAAGACAAAAATAAGCAGCAAAAACCAAAAGCAAAAACACAACAACAACAAAAAACCCATAAACACACTTTTAGGATCCCAAAAGCAATAACCTGTCTTACAGAGAAGAAACGTATCCGGGTAACCAAGATAATGATGCGGAAGTCTAACCCCTAAGCCTTCCTGTGGTGGGAGAAAGAAGACGACAGGATGCTAAGCAACCATTTGTCCTTAAAACATTAAAAAATAAAAAAAGTGAAAGGGACACCTGGGTGGCTCAGTTGGTTAAGCATCTGCCTTCCACTCAGGTCATGATCTCAGGGTCCTGGGATCGAGCCCGGCATCAGGCACCCTGCTCAGCCAGGAGCCTGCTTCTCTGTCTCCCTCTGCCCCTTCGCCCTGCTCCTTCTCTCTCAAATAAGTAAATAAAATCTTAAAAAAAAAAAAAAAAAAAAAAAAAAAGGAAGGAAGGAAGGAAGAAAGGAAGAGAAATCCTGAAATATCTAGAAAATATAAAACAAGGTGGGAAAGGACATTCTACTCTATCTGCTCCAAAGTCACGCAGCAAGGGCCCATGCTAAGGCCTACGAAGCACACTATCTTTCAGTCTGTGTATTTCCATGTGGGGCAGACTGTAACAGAAGAAAACGGTACAGACCAAACACCAGGAATTGGAAAACTACTTCTTTAACATTACCTGCACAGGGAGCACAAAGCTAAGTTAACAGGGGAGATATTCTTGGGTATGGAGTCCAATCTTCCTATGTGAAAAGCAAATGTCAGAAGAATAACAAGAATTTATTAATCTTGAGAAAAAAATAGACCTCTCAACATGATTTGAAAAGAGCAAGCATAAAGATACTAAGAGATCAATCTAGTATCAGGTTCATCTAAGACAATGAAATTCTCTGCACTGAAATCAGAATACCTGGACTATTCTGTATATGGGCTTCTCAGTGGAAAGATCTCTATGTGGGATCTCTGCACGGATTCACTGAAAATTTCTGAACAGACACAACTGAAAAGATTTCTAAGCAAGCAGTCTGGTCACAGTGTGAGAGGTTTGGCATTTAAACCTTGAGATCATGAACCAATAGAAAGTCTGTCTGGTCAAAGGTCTACATGCCTTACAAAAAAACTAAAGGCTAATTCTATTTTCCGACTAGTTTTATAATGTTAAAACACAGCCTATTTTGGCAAGGCTTGCCCACTTTTATCGCTGGAGGATGTACATGAATCAAGTACCCTGACATTTGAGCACAGAAAGGTCAAGTTGGTTATTGTAGTTCATGTTTAATAAATAAAATAAACCATCAGAAAAGCAGGTTATATCATTACTCTAAAAGCCTTAAATGGGGTCTTATTTTCTTACGAAGCATAGCCAATGAACAGGGAGGTAGATGAAGTTGTACTTATTAGCTCCATGACTAGACAGTGCACCTTTAGAGAAAGAAATCACTGATCTGGTTTCCACAGTGTTATTGTCCACTGATGAACTGTCTGTATGATTAAGTCTAAACTCTTTTCAAAACATGCTAGTACTGGAGAAAGGGGAACCCTCTTACACTGTTGGTGGGAATGCAAGCTTGTGCAGCCACTCTGGAAAACAGTATGGAGGTTCCTCAAAAGGTTGAAAATAGAGCTATCCTATGACCCAGCAATTGCACCACTAGGTATTTACCCCGAAGATACAAATGTAGTGATCCAAAGGGGCACCTGCACCCCAATGTTTATAGCGGCAATGTCCACAATAACCAAACTATGGAAAGAGCCCAGATGTCCATCAACAGACGAATGGATAAAGAAGACGTGGTGTGTATGTATATACACAATGGACTACTATTCAGCCATCAAAAGCAATGAAATCGTGCTATTTGCAATGATATGGATGGAACTAGAGGGCATTATGCTAAGTGAAATAAGTTAATCAGAGAAAGACAATTATCACATGATTTCACTCATATGTAGAATTTAAGAAACAAAACAGAGAAGCATAGGGAAAGGGAGGGAAAAATTAGACAAGACAAAATCAGAGAGGGAGACAAACCATAGGAGACTCTTAATCATAGGAAACAAAGTTGCTAGAGGGAAGGGGTAGGGGAATGGGGTAACTGGGTGATGTAATGAGCACTGAGTATTATGTAAAACTGATGGATCATGAACTCTACCTCTGAAACTAATACACTTTATATTAACTGAATTTAAATTAAATAGTAAAAAAAAAAAAAAAGCTAATTCCATAGGGAATGCTAGATCTTTAAATGCATTTAACTGAAGTCTATAGAGTAGAAAATACTAATAAAATCTTTGTTTTATTAAAAAACAAAAATGTAATGGCCTATCATGAAGCCTCAAATCTGCCATTAATATTTTGATCTTGTTACTTTTCTAGGATTTCTTATGAACCTACATGAGAAATGTTCAGATATTTTTTTTAATTAAAAAAAGAAAGCAGGGGCACCTGGGTGGCTCAGTCGGTTAAGCATCTGCCTTTGGTTCAGGTCATGATCCCAGGGTCCTGGGATCAAGCCCCATGCCCAGGCACCCTGCTCAGCGGGGAATCTGCTTCTCCCTCTCCCTCTGTTCCTCCTTCCCCCATTCCCCCAACCCCCCACTCATGCTCTCTCTGAAATAAAATCTTTAAAAAAAAAAAAAAATCCCTTCTGAAAAAAAAATGCTAGTACCTATTTATGGAAATGTTGAGAAACAATTTTTTTTTTTTTTTACAGCCTACAAAGAAATTACATATAAGTACAAGGTAAGAAGTTAGTGCCTATGGACGACTACTCTACAGAAGTTACATAAAATTTTTCAAATGGTGGTGACAAGGAAGCTGATAGCAACTGTGAAGATTACAATTTTCTAGAGGCAAGGAAATCACCTGAGAGAAGACTGGTGTGGTCTTTGACTTATAAATTGATTTTAAAGAAGCCCTGTCAAGTTACATTGCTTAGAAAGTCCTATATAGTTGTATATGTTTTGTTCAATCTTTAAAAAAAAAATCAAGCAAAAAGCAATTGTTTTTTAAAGGAGGTAAATTTCTGGGCCACAGGTATGACTGGTGTATTTGGACCCTTGTCTGACATCATCTTTATCTATAGCTGTAACAGTAAGTGCTATACGCAATAGTAATTTGAGCTTGGGGTCTCCCCCAGAAAGCACTCTAAGACAGTGCAGACAGTCCCTAAGATTACTGCCAATACCCTGACAGGGAACGGGGACTGGGAAGAGCGAAACAGATGACAGAAAGCCAAAATAAGGGTGTGCTGTCAAGCTGGTCACTGGAGTCAATGGTGGCTCTGTAAGAAGTTGTAAGGAAAGCTCAGAATTGCGGCCTAAAGAGAGAATCTCAAAACATTTATTCACTGGCTTCTGTTCCTGACTGGTCAAGTTGCTCTAAAAAGATTATTAATTCTTACATTTCCAGATGTCCATACATACCACGGGCATACAGACACCCCTGGTCCTGGCATCAGGAAAACTCTAGGACAAAGAAAAAATAAGCAGTGGTTGAGCTGAGGTGAGGAGTTTCGTCAAGAAACACCACTCTGCGCCTGACTGCAGCAGTATGGCTAGGTAAAGAGTAAATGCAAAGGAAGTGAAGTAGGGAGTGAAGTAGGGAGAGAGCAAATGTATCAAGAGAAACATACGGTCAGTTCTCTAAAAGGTAAATAAATATATTTTGAAAAATTTTTCCTCATGAAATCAATTTATATAAAGCTTTAATGGTAACAAAAGGGTTACCTTTGAAGTACCCAAAATATTATGTCTATGGGAAGGTCTGCCCATTTTAGGTTGTCTTATTATTGAGCTCATTATATCATCTAAATACAAGTCCATTATCAGATATGTAATTTGCAAATATTTTCTCTTAAGTCTGTGGCTTGTCTTTTCATGCTCTTAACAGTATTTTACAAGACCAGAAATTTTTTGTTTTGATTAAGTCCAATATATCAATTTGTTCTTATAAGGATCTTGCTTGGGGTGTTATATTAAGAAATCCCAAAGTCCCAAAACTTTTGGTTTTTTTCCTAGAAGTTTCTTTGTCTTAGGTTTTATTTACATTAAGTTCATAATCCATTTGGAGTTAAGTTCTGTAAATGGATTGAAGTTCATCTTTTTTTTTTTTTTGCATACAGCAAATTGTTTCAGCCCAATTTAATGAAAAGACTGTCTTTCCCCCACTGAATTATCTTTGCACCTTTGTATATACATACAACTATTTTCAGCAACCAGTTTGTATGGGTATACATATGATCCCCAACTTACAACGGCCTGACTTAATGATATTTTGACCTTACAATGGTGTGAAAAATGATATGCATTCAGTCGAATCCATACTTCAAATTCTGAATTTTGATCTTTCCAGGCTAGTAATATGTGGTAGGATATTCCTCTGACGCTGGGCAGTGAGCCATGCGATCACAAGGGTGAACAATCAATACATTTACAAACCATTCCGTGCCCATACAACCCAAAGCAGAAGCTTTTCATTTTCAGTACAGTATTCAATAAATTACATGAGATATTCAACATATTATTATAAAATAGGCTTTGTGTTAGATGACCTTGCCCCACTGTTGGCTAATATAAGTGCTCTGGACATGTTTAAGGTAGGCTAGGCTAACTACTGGGTATTTACCCCAAAGATACAGACGTAGTGAAGAGAAGGGCCATATGCGCCCCAATGTTCATAGCAGCAATGTCCACAATAGCTAAATCGTGGAAGGAGCCGAGATGCCCTTCAACAGATGACTGGATTAAGAAGTTGTGGTCCATATATACGATGGAATATTACTCAGCTATCAGAAAGAACGAGTTCTCCACATTTGCTACAACATGGACAGCACTGGAGGAGATAATGCTAAGTGAAATAAGTCAAGCAGAGAAAGACAACTATCATATGATTTCTCTCATCTATGGAACATAAGAACTAGGATGATCGGTAGGGGAAGAAAGGGATAAAGAAAGGGGGGGTAATCAGAAGGGGGAATGAAACATGAGAGACTATGGACTATGAGAAACAAACTGAGGACTTCAGAGGGGAGGGGGGCGGGGGAATGGGATAGACCGGTGATGGGTAGTAAAGAGGGCACGTATTGCATGGTGCACTGGGTGTTATACAGAACTAATGAATCACTGAGCCTTACATCGGAAACCGGGGATGTACTGTACGGTGACTAACATAATATAATAAAAAATCTTAAAAAAAAAAAAAATAAGGTAGGCTAGGCTAAGCTGTGATGTTCAGTAGGTTACATGTATTAACTGCATTTTCAACTTACAGTATTTTTAACTTATGATGGGTTTATCAGGATGTAACCCCATCTTAAGTCAAGAAGTATTTCTATGATAATGCCACATTGTCTCGATAAGGTTAGATTTATATTTTGAAATCAGGTCAAATTAATCCTCTAACTTTGTTCTTCTTTTTCAGTTTCCTATTCTAGGTCCTCTGCATTTTCTTTATGTATTTTAGAATTCTATCGTCGATTTCTAAAATCAATCTGTTGGGATTTGGACTGGGATTGCATTGAGTCTATAGATCTATTTGAAGAGAACTGACATTTTAACAATATTGAAAAGTCTAATACATTAATGTGGCCTATCTCTCCAACTATTTAAGTCTTTAGGCAAAAAATTTGCAGATATTTCACCAAAAAAGATATATGGATGACAAATAAGCACATAAAAATATGCTCAATATCATTGGTCATTAAGGGAATGCAATTAAAACCACAATGAGTTACCACTACACACTATTAGGATGGCTAAAATGAGAAAGACAGGGGCAGCAGGTGGCTCAGTCAGTGAAGTGTCCAACTTTTGATCTCAGCTCAGGTCTTGATATCAGAGACATGAGTTTGGGCCCCATGGTAGGCTCCATGCTGGGTGTGGAGCCTACTTAAAAAAAAAAAAAAAAAAAAGAGAGAGAGAGAGAAAGAGAGAGAGAGATTGAGAAAGACTGGCCATACCAAATGTGAGCAAGGATGAAGGATACAGAGAAACAGGAACTCTCAGACACTCCTGTTTGGAATGTAAAATATAACAACCACTTTCATAAGCAACTGTGTTTTTTTAATGTGAGCAGTTTCTTAAAAAATTAAACATACACCTCTTCTATGATTCAGCATTCCACTCGTAGGTATCTGCTGAAGAGAAATGAAAGCATATGTTCATATAATGACATCACATAATATTCACAGCAGCCCTATTTGTAACAGCCAAATCTTGAAAACAATTCATATGTCCATCAACAACTAAATGGACAATATGTAGTAAATCCAAACAATGGAATACTACTCAGCGTAAAAAGAATGAACTATTATTATATGCCACAATGGAAGAATCTCTATGCTGGGGAAGAAATCTGACAGATAAGAATACATAGAATTATATAAAATTCTAGAAAGTAGATCAGTAGTTGCCTGGGGGCCAGTGGGAGAGCCAACAGGAACAGAGAGACTGCGAATGGGGAAACTTGGGTCTAATGGAAATGTTTATTATCTTGATTGTGGGATTGATTTCACAGGTGTAAACACTGGTCAAAACTCAAATTGTACATTTTAAATATGTTCAATTAATTACATATCAATTATACCTTAATAAAGCTGTTCAAAAAAAAAAACCCACTTCTTCTGATTTCTGGATAGTAATGGGATCTACAAAGTAGTACCTTTTTTTGCAGTAGATTAATCAATAATTAGGAGCTAAAAAATTACAAAGTAGCAATATTTCTAACACCGAGGACAAAGGCAGAAAAGTAACTGTTCATAAACCTACCACTTAAGAGAATGAAATTTTATCACTTTTATATATATAGATATATAAAATGTATATATACTGAAGGAAGGAAAAAAGATATATATGAGAACTCCGATGTTAGCTACTCTCCCATAACTGTTATTAAATTATGTTAAACTAGGAAAGCACTTAAGCAGAAAAGTGTGAACACTGCCAATCTCAAAATGTAACGCTTATTATCTTTAAAAGCATTTTGTTACTTTTATAATACCTGAAGTGATATAATAATGTCAGTCACTTAACCAGATCTTAGAGTATAATATCTTCATCTTAAGTACTATTATTTCCAGTATTTTAATAATTTTCTCACAGTCCTGGAATGTGATCTTTTGTGCTCTGATGACACTTAAATTAATAGCATAATTTTCTGGTACTTGCAACAGTTGCTTTCCCTTCTGATTTTTTTTTATACTTTCCTATAATATGTGCAGATAAATCCTCTAATAATCATTTTTGTCTTTATCTCTGGGGGATTCAAAAAGCTTCAATAGAATAAGGAAATATCAAGAGATTAAGCTTTTTAAGAAATTTAATTTTAATATTAATTGCAATATTTCTAATAAGATATCTTTAAAGAGATAGCAAATCTCTTAAATATTTAGTTCCTTTGATCTTCTTTGCAAGCTTCATTGAAGTTCCCCACACCTTCTGTAGGTAGCTTTGTAACTATATCTATTTAATCAAATGCTATTATTCTCTGTCAAGCAATCCACGGAGACAACTCTTCCTATATTTATTTTGATTATAACTGACCAGCAGTGAGGATGATTTAAAAGATTTGTTATTTTGAGGTCATGTGAGCAAGGTAACTACCTACAAAGACAAATGAAACTGACTCACTTCATATGTTCCTATGTAGCCATTAGAGAATGACTATAGCAATTACCTTAAAAAAAAAAAAAAAGATTAAAAAAACATCTGTTCAAGTGCATGTTGAAAATTAGTAGGCACTCTCATATGTGGTCCTTAGCTATCCTATATTATAGACCATTAAGAAAAAAAAATCAACACCAAGCCAATTAGGAGAGAATTCTGAGTAGATGCCTAAGCAGAAAGCACCAGGAATCTGTCTCCCCACCTAGACACTTACACTGATCGAAACTGTCTGATATATTTTGGAACTCTGGAGTCTATTGAAGGCTTGCAAATTCTATCAATTTCAGCTCTTAGCTTGACAGAGGCTACCCATCACCCCATGACCGGCAGCCCTGCAGGTAGTCCAGGAGCAACTTACACACAGCTTACAGGAGATAGGGTAGGTAAAAGGATCTGTCTTCCAAGTAACAGGGATCTGTACTCTGATCTGATTGTGGCTTCTAATCTCAGAGGGGTAGACAAAGAGGCAGTAGAACATTGCTGTTGTACCTCCTCCCATTGTTGCTAGGCCCTCCTCCTCCTGCCGAAGTGAGGTGCAGAATATTTAAAGACAGTGCCCTCCCCCCGCCAACTTCATTTTTCTTTTTTCCCTTTTTTGGGAATCAGACATTAAAGACACAAACATTTCAAAGTAATGCACAGACAAGGGAAATGTGGAAGTCACTGTTCAATCCCAGGGAAAGACACAGGCTCAAAAATGACCAGAAAAGACCCTAAACTTATACCATAGGCTGATCCTTAGCACAGAGACAGCCTATAACATCAAAAAAAAAAAAAAAAAAGAATAAAATATAAAAACGGGAGATTTTAATCATTCTTCTCTAGGGAAAAAGAAAAATCCAATTTCTAGAGTTACCTCACTATTAAAGTATCCAGTTTTCAACAACAACAAAATTACAAGGCATAAAAGAACAGGAAACTGTGACCCTGATCCAAAGGAAAAAAAAAAAAAAGACATTAACAGCAACTTTCCCTAAAAAAGACTTAGACAAAGATTAGACAAAGAATTTGAAAGAATTTGAAATTTCAAAGAATTTGAAAAAGATGGTCTTAAGTATGCTTTAAAAATTAAAGAGATGTGGAGAAAGTCAAGAAAAAATGAACAAAAAGGAAATATCAATAAAGAGAAAGAAAACCTAAAAAGAAACCAAAGAGAAATTGTGGAGCTGAAATGAAAAATTCACAAAAGGAATCTAAAGGCGGATTTGAGCACACAAAAGAATCTGAGACCTTAAAGACAAGTCAACTATCAAATCTCAGTGACAAAGAAAAAAGAATGCAGGGAAGTGAACAGAACCTAAGGGCACTGTGGGACGAGCTGACCAATGTACGCACCGTGGGGACCCAAAAAAAAAGGGAGGAAAGTGGCAGAGAGAGAATATTCGAATAATGTCTTAAAACTCCCAATTTTGATGAAAGACACGAATATAAACATCCAAGACATCAACAAAGTCCAAGCAAGATGAAATCAAAGAGACCCGCACCAAGACACATTACAATCACACTTTCAGAGCCAGAGACAAGAGTGTCTTGGAAAAAGCAAGAAGCGACTCATCATACATTAGGGAACCTCAAAAACAATCAGATTTCTCATCAGAAATTTTGAAAGGCAGAAGGCAGTAGGCTGATATATTCAAAGGGCTTAAACAAAACAAAAACGAAACTGATAACCAAGAATCCTATGTCTGGCAAAACTGTCCTTCTTCAGTGAGGAAGAAATTAAGACATTTCCAGATAAACAAAAGCTGAAGGAGTGCTCTATTAGTCCCACACTGCAAAACATGCTAAAGGGAGTCTCACAGGTTGAAATGAAAGGACACTAGACAGTAACATTAAGTCCTCTGAAGAAATAGAGATCTCAGTAAAGGTACTTACATGGGCAATTATAAAAACTAGTATTACTGTAACAATGACTTGACTTCACTCTTTGTGTTCCATAACATTTAAGAGACTAATACATTTTTGTAACAATTATTAGTCTAAAAGCTAGACTTATTTGTAACTTAACCACAGAGAAAATAACTACAGAATATACACAAAAAGAATGAGAAATTAAATGTTTAACTACCAAAAATCAACTAGCTCTAAATAAAACAGTAATGTAAAAAATGAGAGACAAAATAACTACAAGACATACGGAAAACAGCAAAATGACAGAAGTATGTCCCTCCTTATCAGTAATTACTTTAAATGTAAATGGATTAAACTCCCCAATCACAAGACAGATTTCAGTAAAAACCAAATGTGACCTTGCATATATTTTGGCAGCTAAAACTCTTCAGGGCTACTGATGGGTGACCGCCTAAATCAGTCTTATCTTTGCTGCATGCAGAGAAAGATTTCTCCTTTCATGGTTTTTTTGGGGGAGGGGTTATTGCAAAAATACTCATTTTGACATTACAGGGACTCTTTTGTTAGAGCTCCTCTACCACAGACATTAACATCTGAGCAACAGCCACATGTAGTGACTGTATCCACTCAATTGACGGTGGCACTGAACGTAGTTAGCTCACTTCTATCACTATGGTTTTTATGAGCTTGCTCTTATGTTTTAAGAGGTGCCAGGAGTACATTTTTGCACTAAAATCTAAAGATACTTTAAAAAACACTTCACAAAAACAGTCCTGTGTCATTATTTATTCATGTGTTTGTACATTCTTGTATGTTAATTTACGAATGATTTTTTTTCCAGTAGAAAATACATATGCAACAACCAAAAATAAAAAACAAAAAACACAGATTGGCTAATGGATAAAAACACATGATCCAACTATATGCTGTCTATAAGAGTCTCATTTCAGAGACAAAGCGGTTGAAAGTGAAAGGATGAAAAAAGATTATTCCATGCAAATCATAGCCAAAAGACAGTAGGGGTGGCAATACAATTATCAGCCAAGATAGACTTTAAATTAAAATCGGTTACAAGAGACAAAGAAGGACATTATAGGCCCATCTTCGATATACAGTGGATTTGGTTCCTGACCACTGCAATAAAGCAAATGTCACAATTAAGCAAATGTTGCATTAAAATAAATCAAATGAATTTTTTGGTTTCCCAGTGCATATAAAAGTTATGTTTACACTGTATTATAGCCTATTAAGTGAGCAATAACATATGTCTAAAAAAATGTAAATACTTTCATTAAAAAATACATTATTGCTAAAGGGTGCTAACTATCCTCTGAGCTTTTGGAGTTGTAATCTTTCTGCTGGAAGGGGGTCTTCCCTTGATGTTGATGGCAGTGGACTGATCAGGGTAGTGACTGCTGAAGTTTGGGGTGGCTATGACAATTACTTAAAATAAGACAACAATGAAGTTGAAGGCATTAAGGGACTCTTCCCTTCACAATTTCTCTGTAGCATGCAATGCTGTTTGACAGCATTTTCCCACACTAGAACCTTCAACATGGGAGTCAATCCTCTCAAACCCTACTACCACTTTATCAACTAAGTTTATATAATATCCTAATACCTTGCTGTCCTTTCAGTAATCTTCTCAACATCTCCACCTGGTGTAGACTGCATCTCAAAAAACCACCCTCTTTGCTCACTCCTAAGAAAAACTCCAATCCATTAAAATTTGATTATGAGATCAAAGCAACTCAGTCCCATCTTCAGGCTCCACTTGTAAGTCTAGTTCTCTTGCTATTTCCACCGCATCTACAGTTCCCTCCTCCACTGAAGTCTTGAACTCCTTAAATTCTTCCAAGAGGGTTGGAATCAACTTCTTCCAGACTCCCATTCATGTTGATATTTGACCTGTCCCATGAATCACAAATGTTCTTACGGCATCTAGAATAGTGGATCTTTTCCAGAAAGTTTTCAATTTACTTTGCCTAGATCCATCAGAAGAATCACTACCTATGGTAGCTATAGCCTTACAAATGTCTTTCTTAAATAGTAAAACTGGAAAGTCAAAATGACCCCTTAATCCACAAGCTGCAGAATGGATGCTGTGTTAACAGGCATGAAAACATGAATATCATTGTACATCTCCACCAGAGCTGTACGTACCAGGTACGTTATCAATGAATAGTAATATTTTAAAAGAAACTTTTTTTTTTTCTTACATGTCGTAAACAGATGTGCTGTCACCCATGCTTTGTTACTCCCTTTATAAAGCATAGGCATAGTAGATTTAGCATCATTCTTAAGAGCTCTAGGATTTTCAGAATGGTAAATGAGCCTTGGCTTCAACATAAAGTCACCATTTGCATTAGCCCCTAACAAGAGTCAACTTGTCATTTGAAGCTCTGAGGCCAGACGTTGACTTCTCTCTCACTATGCAAGTCGTAGATGGCATCTTCTCCCAGTAGAAGGCTATTTTGTCTACACTGAAAATCTCTTATTTAGTGCAGCCACCTTCATTCACTATCTCAGCTACATCTGGAGAACCTGCTGCAGCTTCTGTATCAGCACTTGCTGCTTCACCTTGCACTTTTATGCTAGGCAGAGGACTTCTCTCCTTAAACCTTATGAACCAACCTCTGTAGCCTCAAACTTTTCTTCCGCAGCTTCCTCACCTCTATCTTGCCTTCATAGAATTGAAGAGTTAAGGCTTTGGTCTGGATTAGGTTTTGGCTTAAGAGAATACTGTGGCTGTTTGATTTTCTATCCAGACCACTAAAACTCTCTATCAGCAATAAGACAGTTTTGGTTTCTTATCATTTGTTCACTGGAGTACCACTTTTAATTTCCTTCAAGACTTTTCCTTTGCATTCACAACCTAGCTAAGTATATGGCTCCAGACGCCTAGCTTTTGGCCTATCCTGGTTTTTGCCATGCCTTCCTCACTAAATTTAATCATCTCTAGCTTTTGATTCAAAATGAGAGACATGTAACTCTTCCTCTCACTTAAAGGCCATTTCGGCTTATTAACTGGCCTAATTTCAAAATTTTTGCATCTTGGGGAACAGGACAGCCAAAGGAGAGGGAGAGATGGGGGGTGTGCAGTATGTGCAGCAGTCAGAACACGTACATTAAGTTCGCCATCTCATATGGATGCAATTCATGGTGACTCAAAACAATTACAACAGTCACAAAGATCATGTCACAGATCATAATAAATAATAATGAAAAAGCTTGAAATACTACAAGAATTATCACAATGTGACAGACACAAGGTGAGCAAACGCTATTGGAAAATGGCACCAAAAGACTCCAAGACAAGATTGCCACAAATCTGACCATAAAGTACCAAATGCTGTGTAATTCATGCATTATTTTCTATAATTTCATGTCTTTGTTCTTTGGCTAATGCAGTTCGCCCCTGAAGTATCATCTCTCCTCCCAAGCCTAACTTCTCATTTCTCAGGACACACTAACATCTTATCCAGAAAACTTGCTTGACCACATCAGGTTAGATTATGTGCTTCTACTCCACCTTATCAAAATGGCTCATCATAACACTCAACACATTTTACTGAAATTTTTAAATACCACTTTCCTCATCAGACCACAAGCTAATCCTGACAGCCTATCCTAGGTATTAGAACCTAATTCACTTTAACATCCTCAGAATCCAGCTCAGTGCTCCACATATAGTGGATAATGAAGGCATGTTACATTTAAATTGTTTCCTACTGAAAAAATGTCACTCCCTGCTTTTCTGTTTATGTACTTTTTCAAGGTATCTATTAAAGACTTGACCATGACAGATATATAATTTCATCTAATAAAGCACTAAAAATAGGATAGAACTTCCCTAGTAGACTTTTGTAAGTTAGTTCTTCTTATTTATCTTACCTAAGTTCTATGAAGGTCCAAAGAAACCCAAACGTAAATAAGAGGATTTATTCCTTTTGTCGCTTGCCTATAGTTGGAAATGTGGACCCCATTCATATTTAGCATACTTATTTAGAAATTTCAGTATTTCTCTTTAGCAGCTCACTGGTGAAAGCAATGAAAAAATTTTAACATTCCTTGTTCATAACTAGTTTATACATCAGAATTCAAACAAAGTAGTAACTACATACTTAATATTCTATAAAAAGAGGGTAAAAGCTATTAGGTAGGGAAGGTGGGTTAAATACACACATCTAATTTCAGTCCCTCCCCAAAACTCACTAAAACTATGTTGTTCCTGTTTTTCCTTTAAGGTATAATCTCACAAAAAACAAGGAGAACTGGAGAGGCAACAAGAACAAAATTTTGGAAGCAGAAAAACTAAGGGATTGCTCATATAAGCATAGGTGCAAATGCCTAAAAAAATTAAGAAATGCAATCTGGCAATAAACAATATACACTGGAGATCACTTGTGTGTGAGCAATAGATAAATATAAAATGCACCGTTACCCTAAGTGTATTTCAAGAACAGAGGACTGGCTTAACATTAGGAAATCAAACAATCAATTTACCATATTAACAGATTAAAGGAGAAACAATTTGATTATCTTAATATATAGAAAGAATATATTTGACAAAATTCAACTTGCATTCACACAAAACTCTTAGCAAACTAGAAACAGAAATAAATTCCATTAAAAATTGTTAAAGGATTTTAGTACAAGAAATACACAGACAAAAATCTACCTAATAACAAAAACTTTAAAGTTTGTGGGGTATTTTTGTTTTTGGTTTTGGTTTTGGTTTTTTTGAGATCTGGAACAAGACAAGGATGTTCGTGTTTACCATTTATATTTCACATTGTATTAGAAAGCCTAGCCAGAGCAATAAGGGGGGGGAGAAAAGGTATAAAGATGGGAATGGAGGAAATGAAACTGTCATTACAAATGATATCATTATGTTCACAGAAAAATCCAAACAAATTTACTGATAAATTATTAGATAAAGAGTTTAACAAGGTTACTAGATAGAAAATCATTTTAAAAAACAGATTTATATACATCAGCAACAATCAAAACTGAAGGGGAAAAAATGACCACTATACACAAGTTAAGAGTGGCCAAAATTAAAAAGTCTGAAAAACCCAGTGATTAACTAGGATATCATTTTTGCCTCTTCACTCCAAATCCACCCTCATTACCTGCTCTGTGATAATGGAGGTTTACCCTGTAAGCATCTCTTCAACAGCCACACAATGTTCAGCCCTATCAGTAGAAGATGGCATCAGATAAGTGCTTACCAAGTCAGGCTATGGTTTCCTGTCCACCAGCCTTGGTCAACTTATACCTCACAGGAATGTTTTCTGCTTGCTCAGAAACAGAATGCTGGAAGAGTCTTCTCCGAGAAGTCTGACCAACCAGTCATTCAAAAAGACCTACAGGTATTGACATTTGGCATTCCTCAATACGAGATCTAGTCAGATGCCTCTACAATAAAGGTCACAGTTGACAAGCCCCAGCCATGCACTCAGAGCTTCCAAACAGCTTATTTACTTTTTTCCAAACAGCTTTTTACATCCGACTTTTAATCATGAGCAGATGACCAAAGATTATAAGCACAGAAAAAAGAGCAACTCAAGTACTTAGAGGGGAAAAATAATATCTCTGGGGAAAAAAAAGAATATACACCTATGAAGTAAACTCTTAGAAATTAACATAATAAAAGTAAAAACAAAATTAAACACGGAGGTTATTAGGTAAATCTTAATGAAATTCCCCAGAAATAAAGCCAAAGAAACCTAAGACAGATGGCTAAGAAGAGATACAGACAAGTGATGGAAAACTGGGGGTTGAATGAGTTTTAAGTATAGAGAAAACTACAGAAATGAAAAAGTAAGATAACTGTTAACTCTAGGAATAACAAAAGCCAGGTAACAAAGGAAAAATAATAGTTAACCACATGGCTTATCTCTGCATAGCATATACACGTTCATAATGTGAACAGAGTATTGATATAATCAAAATTAAAAGATAACTATTTGGGTGCTTGCTTCAGCAGCAGCACATATACTAAAATTGGAACAAGACAGAGAAGATTAGCATGGCCCATGCGCAAGGATGACAAGCAAATTTGAAGCATTCTGTATAAAAAAATTAAAAATTAAATAAAAATAAAAGATAACTATTTGGGAAAAACAGGAAGATAGGAAGTATACATGTGTATACATGTGGGAGCAGGTAGAAGAAACAGCAAACCCATCTATAGGGGAAGTTAACACATAATGCCTAAACCAAGCAAACAAAAGGCAGTATAATTACAAGAACATGCAATAATATAAATAATATTACAGCACCAAAAGAATCAGCGGACAATCAAAAGTTGTGGACCCTGCCAGCAGAAGGAGAAAAGGTGGGCAGGAGGCTAGGAAACGCTCTTTGGTCTAAAAAGTAAACAGCACCAACAAAAAACCCTGTAACCTAACTCTTTAAACTATGTTCTTATGTAACTTTAATAAAAGTTAAAACTTTTTTAAAAAGAAAAAGAATATAGCTTGCCTGTATTCTCACGGTAAACTAGAAAATATGATTTTTTTTAACAAAGCATTCACAGTAGCAAGAAAAAATTGTAAAATAGTTAGGAATCAACTCAATAAAAATATGCAAAATCTAGATTAAGAAACCACTGCTACTTAACTGAGGGACCTAAATAAATGTAGACATAACCAGTTCCTAGATTATGAACACAAAAGTTCTTAACTTGATGGATAAATATAAACCTAATTATAACTAAAAACTAAATGATTCTAAGGAATACCTGGAATAAATGCACATTATCAATGATGTTTTAAAAACTGAAATATTTTAAGTGACAAGCCTAGTTTCAAAGCTATTATCCAGTGAAAACACCATTCTAAATGAAGGCATTAAAGGTGATTTTATATTTTCTTAATTTTGCTCATTTGTATTTTCTTTTTTTTTTTTAATGTTTTTTTATTATATTATGTTAGTCACCATACAGTACATCCCCGGTTTTTGATGTAAAGTTTCTTTTTTTTTTCTTAATCAGTGCAGGGTACTTTTAAAATATGTTATTGAAAAAGAAAAAAAAAAGGTGTTTAATAGGTTACTGAGTCCAATAGATCACACTGATACTTCTATCGTATCGCATGATCTCAATAATGAATTAAATTTCTTTCTTTTGGTCCTTTTGATGTCTTTTTAAACATACCACTAGGGCAACAATAAAACTGCCAAGAAGGCAAAAGCGTATTTACTTAACCAATTTAAGAGTGAACAAAAATCCAGTATTAGGAGTTCTCCAACAAAGACAGCAAAGAGAAAAATGGAAAGATAATCTAGCAGTAAGTCAGAAAAGGAGAAGTTCCACAGGATCCTTAGAGTGGATTTTGAGGGTTCTTCCCCTGACACTGTTTATTTTAAATCAAATTTATTTTTCTTAACATCTCTGTGAAAAAGAAAAAGTTCATTATTTCCATATACATATGAACTGAGGCAAAGGCCAGTCACATGACTTGTTTGAAATTATACAATTAAGTCAATGACTGAACTGTAAACAGAACCTAAGATACCCAACTGCTAGTCTGCTGCTCTAACTAATGGATCATGCTCCCTGCTATGTAATAGGACTGTTTCCTTTCATTACAAATTCTTCATTCACCATCAGCTTATCAGCCAGAGGCTTCATCATTAGTTTTGCTATTCTTGCATTCATGGCATTATTCTAGAATATGAGATTATCATGATAAAAAAATTATATATATATATATATATATATAGAGAGAGAGAGAGAGAGAGACACTACTACTTATTGTATCATACCAAATCTGAAAATGGCAACTGCCATAGCAAAGATACTTCACCAAGCCTGCACTTAATGGCACATTTATAGGTAGAACTGCAATTTTTTTAAAGATTTAATTTATTTATTTATTTATTTATTTATTTATTTGAGAGAGAGTGCATGCATGCACACATGCCAGCAAGGAGGGAGGGGCAGAGGGAGACAGAGTACGAGTCTTAAGCAGACTCTGAGCTAAGCCCAGAGACCGACATGGGGCTCAATCCCAAGACCCTGAGATGATGACCCGAGCCAAAGCCAAGAGTCAGACACTTAACCACACCGCACCACCCAGGCACCCCGATTAACACTTATTTTGTGTTGGTCAGTGACCTAGAGAAAACGAATTTTGCTCTTACAGACCCCAACATCAGTGCACTTAAAATCTTACATTAGAGCATTCTATGGTATCATTAGTCAACAAAATTCACATATACGACCAGCATGTAAAAGTCCAAAAGGTAGCAGGTTGTTAAAGATACAGAGCATCTGTGATGCTACAAAGTAGACTAAGATAAAAATGAGATGCTCTTATATTCTATGCTAAATCTATAAAAGAAAATTTATTGGGTAAGCAAAATAAATATCTGAAAAGGGGTATGCATCACTTGTCTTTGAGAAGCACTTTGTGTTTCTTTGGCACAGATCACGGCAGCAGTAGTAGCAGCAGCCTTGCCCTTGGTGCTGATTTCTTACTACTCTAAATGTCTCCTCTGAGCCAGAATACACTGGCTGTTGCTGATCATGCTGTGAGACACCTGCACTGGCTACTAGGCTTGTCATGACGCACAAAACCCTACCATCTTCAGCTTGACATTGTGCAAGTTATAATTATTCATCCAAATGAATATGTCAGAGCAGCAGCAGCAGACCTCTCATCAGAGCAAAAGAAAAATACATCAAAACATTATCAACCCAGCAGGAAGACAGGGACCATAAGGAAAATTACCCATTTTTAATATGGATGCCACAAAGCCATGCCTATTATTTCACAAAAAGAAAGGAAAATAAAGATCTTCCAAGTTTAAAGTCCAGAAACACTGAATCCAAAGAGGAAATGTACAAAACAAAAACAGACAAGGATTATTTTTTTTAATCAATTATCTGGAACCTATGTACAATCTCTTAAATATAAGGTTGCTGTTAGGCTACATTTATTTTGCTTAAGAACCACGACTGTTTAAAAATTGTTAAGAAAAAATAACTCTCACAAGCAGAATTATTTCCAACAAATCAATGAAAAAAGATCATACACGGCAAAGTAGTCTGATATTGCTTACTTTTAAAACATAAACTAATATTGCCAATACTCTTATCACGTCCAAAACACTCAAGAGCTCATACCACTGGCGGTATCACCAAAATGCTGATGATGTACTGCTAGACTCTAAAATAATAAGTAAATAATATATTTTGAAAATTTTCTGAATTTTAATAGCAAAAACAAAAGAAAAACTGAAAATCACCCCCAGATCTAAACTAATGAAGACACATCCAAATTCTATGAGCATATATAAAATAAGCAAGTGTAAATAAGATTCCTATCTCCTACTTAAATATGAAAAAAAAATTAACTTTTAGAATGACAGAAAACTATCTTTTCAGAACAAGATATGAAAGATTTTCCCATTCAAGACACAAAAAGCAGAAATCACAAGGATGAGACTGACAAATGGGACAACACTGAAAGTTAAACTTCTGACTGACAAAACAGATTACATACAAAGGTAAAAAGTATGCCACAGAGAGAAGATACATCCCATATAACCAACAACTGGTACCCAAATTAAAAAGGAATGCTTATAATAAAAGAAAAAATTTTAAATAAGCAAAGATTAAAAACACAATAATAATGATTTCGATTCTTGTTAAGAATTAAGGTCAGGCTAAGACCTAGAAAATATCTGGAGAAGTAGATGTTACATACATTGCTGGGTAGGGGTATAAACTTATACAACCAATTTGAGAAGGCGATTTGGCAATATTTAGTAATCTCAAAGAGATACATTCCCCTCAATCCAACATTTTCTCTAGGTATAAGCCATACTAAGAGTCTCATATGTGTACAAGGAAACGTAAAGATGTTCACTAGAGCACAACTTAAGAAATTGTGAACAACCTTATCAGTAAGGCAATGAATAAATTAACTGGTGGATTTATATAATGGAACTATATAAAGCATTGAATGTACTAAACATGCAAAGATCATGGGTAAATCTCAGAAACAATGCTGTATAAAAAATTCAGACAGCCAATACTATAGAATATGGCATGAACAAATGTAGCAAAAAATATGCATGGATAGCACATGCATCAATTTCAGGGAGGTGGTTACCTCCAGGAAGGGAGAGAAGGAAAGAAAAGGAAAAGAGGAATGAAGTCTTAGTTGTTCCTGGAACATTTTATTCCTAACAGAGAGACAGAAATAAGAACTAGAAATGAAATGAATGCCACAAAAAATTAACATCTGTCAAATCTGAGTTGTGGATAAAGAGGTATCCAAATTTTTATCTGTGCTTTACTAAGAATCTTAGTACATTCTTTAATTTAAAAAAATTATAACATTCCAGTTATTACTAATTAGTTCTGTTTTCTTGGAGCTAGCACAAAACAGAAAACTTGCTGTATGACCTAACTAAATCTAAAAGTCATTCCATGCTTAAATGTGCAAAGCATTGAGCTGGTGTTAAATACGGGTAGAAAATTTGAAAGAAATTACCCTCAAAGATTTTCCAGTGTGTTGAAATCACAAAATAATTTTGCTAAATGACAGAATAAGGTAAGTGCTAAACACTCTTTTTGTGGAGATGCAAACTTTTTCACAGATTTAAGACCGGGAAAAACTTGTACGGTTATCTACATTAAAGACATTAGAAATTCATCAAAAATATAGTCTTCGACTTGGGATTTTGGCACATATTAAAATATAATCTAGAGACAGCATATCTGGAAGGAATAATACAATCCAGGTACAGCATTATCTCATAATCTCACATAAAACAAAGTTTACCGAGCCAAATAGGAAATTTATATTTAAAAAAGAGAAATACGTCTATTTTAAAAAGAGTAAAAGCCAAATAGAAAATGTATATTTAAAAAAGAAGTTTCTTTAAAAAAAGAAAAAATGAACACAATGTTTCTTAGGTATTTATAACCTATATCAGAATACCAAAAGGAAATTACAGGGTTTTTCCTCTCCTTTATTTTGCTGTGTTTTCTCAGTTTCCATTGAAAGGAGGGAGACTGTTGTTTTTAAAGAAAAAAAATATGAAAAATAATTTTTAATATATATGCATAATTAAAATGACATTTGAATCTACACAACACTATTTAAGTCCTATTATATACATACTTAGGTTTATTTTTAAAAACTACCTTCATATACAATTACTGTATGTATATACTTAAAAAGATCAGGCATAAATCTTCACTTGACCCCATCAAAATTTCATGACAAAAATACGGGTAGCCTCGAGAGAATAGAACAGAAACGTTCTCTCCATTTTGCTACCAACTGCCACAATTTACTTGGTGAAAGAAGGACCATGCCTGTCGTCATTAGGTTGTTCTCTGAATCTAACCACCACTGTGTCAGATCCTTAAAAAATACACACATGTAATGTCAATGTTGGTACTATTGATAATCTTACATCTACATAATGTTACCATTTACAGTGTACTTCTAATTTCATCTTGTTAGATATCAACTTTTTGAATAAACTGACAGAAGCAGGAGAAAGAATCTCCTATATTCTTTCCACAAGTACAAATGTCCCAAAGCCCATATAAAAATATAGTCCATGCTGAAAGATGAATTATGGACAACCACTTTAAAACAATAAAAACTAAGTGGAAATGATTTGTATTTTCAGCCATAACTCATTTTTCTCTGAAAAAGATTCTCTGATATTACGCCATCAATATTAACAGTTTTAGCAATCTGAAAAATTCACTCAACTTTCCACTTACTAATCACTGCTTTATAGAGTTCTTTATGATTTAAATTCAAAGGAAAATTTCTATCAATAGACCTTCTTCATATTTATCTATTACGAGGCATAAACATCTAAAGACCGGATGGTGTGTTTATGTGGGATTAACCACAGAGAAATATGAAAAAAAAAAAAGCACTCTGAAAGTTCTGTTTATAAATAAATGCTTATAACAACAACAACAACGATAACAAAATCACTTTATAACCTATAATGGCCATATTGGCTACATCCTATACCCTATTCTTGTAACAGAATACACTTTTTAGCTACTTAAAATAAATTTAAGAACTTACCTGTGGTGTCCAGGAAACAGAAAATGAAACAGGAAAATCCACAAAACAATCTGGTGATTCTGCAGGGTACTACAAAAAAGCATAAAATTAGGTCATTTTTGCTTCTTTGTGACAATTTCACATGAAGTATTTTAGAAAAACTGAATAGGAAAAGTTTTATTATAAATGCAAATGTGTTATATAGAAATATTTTGATTCTACTATTAATGAAAATGTCAAGAGCTGATTAATAGCTTATGCTCAGGAGGTACAAAGTTTGGTGATTTGGGGTGCCAAAGCAATAGGTTTTGAGTCAAGAACAATGAATTAATTAAGTCCGTGTCAGGTCAGCTGCTAATTGTAAATTGAGGGGTGAACCACACAGGATCTCAGTTTCTTTAAAATGAGAGATCAAACTGGTTGATATTTAATTTCCCTTCAACCTAAAATTTAATCTCCATCTCAGTCACTATTTTAAAAGGCAGTACTGTTCAAAGAACCAAGAAGTGTACAAAAAAGTATAATCAATTAAAAGAAGTATTTTCCACAATAAAGCAACTACTCTTAGCAAGAACATAATAAATAAAAAGAAACAATGAAAGGCCTTCTGGTTATTAAGGGAAAATAAAATAGTTTTAAGAAAAACCTTTTCATGGTCGATAAAAAGAAAATGAATTCAATAGCTTCATACAAAAAGTGATAGCCATTAAGGACAAATTAGGTGTCTAAGTCAAGAAAGACAAAAGGCAGTTTTTCTTAGAGTCAATTTTGTTATTAGAGAATTGTACTACATGACTTCTGTAAAATCCAATTCTGGATTCTTGAAAGTCACACGTAATTAAAGAATACTCATTTCTTTGCATTAAAAAGCAAAACTTAGGGGTGCCTGGGTGGCACAGCGGTTAAAGTGTCTGCCTTCAGCTCAGGGCGTGATCCCAGCGTTATGGGATCGAGCCCCACATCAGGCTCCTCCGCTATGAGCCTGCTTCTTCCTCTCCCGCTCCCCCTGCTTGTGTTCCCTCTCTAGCTGGCTGTCTCTATCTCTGTCGAATAAATAAATAAAATCTTTAAAAAATAAATAAATAAAAATAAATAAAAAGCAAAATTTACTAAAAGAAAATTAATTTTGGGAAAACTCCTAGCTCCCATTTGATAAAATGTTTAAAATAAGTTTTAGACTTTTACTTTCTTCAGCGTCTTATTTTTCACTACTTCACTGAAAAAGCAAATGGGTTCCAAAAATTATCGCTATAGTGTTTAGCAAACATCAGCCCATCTGAAGTCAATGTTTTGAAAAGAATTAACATTTAGTTATACTAAGTGGTTCGCTAAAAAGAAACTTATCAACCTATACCCTGACTGCTGTTTATCTGGCTACGCAGAACTGGTAACACTAAGGCAAATATACAGGGAATCATATAAAAATATAATAATGTTCTAATTTGGAGAAAAAGAATAAAGAAAAAGGTCAAGCTGAGATTTAGGGAGCTCTATCATAATTCAAAATATCAGATGATGTACTTCAGAGTATAACTGCTATAATCACTCCAAAAACGATCTGTATGTCACTTTACAAGTCATGTGATTATCTCAAAATAAGTGCAGAGAGAGACCTTAACTTTCTCTGGTTTCCAGTTCTGCTAACTTGTGTGATCTTGGACAAGTCATTTAGCTTCACAGGCTGTTTGATATGTAAAATTGATGGAACTCAATTAAAAGTGTTATCAAGTCTCTTTTCCCTCAAACATGTGAAGATTCTGTAAAAATTATAATGCACACTTGAAACCTCCATGGTCAAAAATGGAATGTTTACTTTACTTCGAGGTTTGTTTTTTTTTTTAATCTCCTACTCATGTTAACAATGAACAATATCAACTTAAATCGTCAATCTAGGTAAGAGTATGAATAAGATGTTTACTGTATTTAGAGTAGATGAACAAAGTCAAATACCTGCGACTGTGGGAGTCATTTAGCACATACAGCACATGATTCTAAAAGAAAATATGATCTCCTACATTCAAATAGGGCTCAATATAGTGAATAGTACATATATACTGATAAAGAGACCTACAAATAGTTAAACAAAAAAGCAGATTATCATAAATTTCATATGATCCCATATATAAGATTCACATAATTTCTGAGATGAGGACATCTTCAAATATATTTTTATGTGTAATTATACAGATATACAAGTATGTATACAATAAATCAGACTGATCCATATAGGTGGCTTTACTGTATATCTATTGAGTTAAATGCAAATATATATGTTGATTATATTCACACTCAACATCAATCTTGTTTATACAATAAACTTTACATAACTGTATGGAACCTAAAAAACAAACTCACATACTTCTGAATGATTTGACATGAATTATGAAGTAGCATCCTAGATCTTTCAGAATCGTTTGGATTGTAAAACTACAAAATAGATAACTAAATGCAATATTGCAAATAACCATGAAAATTCAGGTAGTTTTCAATAGTAAGTTGTATAGGTATATAAAAACCAGAGACTAATTGCCAAGTTTTACTTTAGCAGTCTAAGTGACAACAATGAAAGCTCCACATAAAGGAATATTAATTGATAAATAAGTAATCCTTATTTTTAATTAACACGTAGTTTTTCAACTCTCACCTGAAAGAACCCATCAAATCAATAACTATAAAAGAATACAGTTATCATATAATATTAAGTAAATATTTTTGTCCTATATGGTATTTTTTAGATTCTACAGCATATTGTTCTAGGGAAAACTTTAACCCAGTATCTTCTGTGATTGGACCATCTAAGCAGTATGGCTTCCTTGAAGTAAACACAAACTGTAGCGAATTACAAAAATGGTCAGCAGACACAGAGTGCCCAGCCTCTGAAACACATCTGCATTTTTCACGTAGTTCTGATCTTAGCCAAAACTGAAGAAGCCCTGTTCTACTTTTTTTGTAAAGAAAAGATAAGAGTTCCATCCCAAAGTTCAGCATGTACTGTAAATATTGCATAGAAATACATCTTATAAAAATGACAAAATTCAACTATTTCCCTTATCAGATATATTTTTTTACTTATATATTCACTTTTAATAAAGATTGTTTAATTAAAATTGGTATTGTTTTCTTTGAGGGTTGGAGACAGTGAGGGAGAATGGCAGAATTGGAAGAACAGGTATTCAAGGAAATGAAATGAAATGTGTTCCTTTACTATATACCAAAAAATATCAAGCAAAAGAAATAAGGTTTGTATTTTTATAAAAATAAGCCTGCATTAAGGTTTAAAAAAAAATCAGCTTGACCTTTAAAATTTAGTTTGAATCGTGATTTTGCACTATATACTCTTAACATATAGCTTCAGCTATCACTGTTTGTAACTGACAATCCCAGACACAAATATTCCTAAAGAAAGAAATTACCACAACGAAAATACAACTTTGGTCGATGAAAACTGAACTAAATGGACAATTAAAGACTCTAATAAATCATACCAACGTAAGATTCATTTGTTTCCATTTTTTTATACAGTTTTTTTTCTTAATTCCTTCCGAATTTAAATAAAGCTTCCTCTTCTCTTTTGCCACGGAATCCATAATAGTGCTTCACAGCTATTGATGCTGCAAAAACTTGAAAACATTCTTCACACAAATATTAAGTGTCACCTTATCTACCCTGAAAAGGTATAAGAAAAAGCAAAGAGGATGGGCCATACGAGGGGCTACATCCCTCCTCTTGATACTACTACTAATGTCATTAACCGGAATTCATAAACTCTTCTAGATATAGTTCTAGACAGAGAATCTCCTTAGTAAAAGTAAACCCTAAAAAATAAGACTATTAAAAAACCCACCACCACCACCCAGTCAGGACAAGATGCATTTAGAATTTTTCATTTTGGTTTTCACAACAGCAAAGAAATTTTTATCAATGTACAAAGTACAAACAATTAAAACTTTGAAGTAACTGACAGAACACCTTTGTGATCTTTATAAAGGAAATAAAAGATTTCTCCCTGATCTTTAAAAAAAAAAAAAAAAAGCACACCTTTAAAAATTAAAAAATAAAATTTTTTTCATGTTGACAAAAATATCCATTAACTTCTTTTACAAATAAGATTTCTATCCCACTAATATTTTCAACACTTATCACACATGATTCATTCATGAAATTATACCTGAATATTGCGTGTGTGAGAAGAGAAGAGAATGAGTCATTTCTCAACTTGTCTGATAAACAGGCACTAGGATATCAACTTTTCTGTGTCACCCAGTTCAGGTTTATATATTAATTTTCTCTCATGGAAAGCTTAAATGCCAGACACATTTTTAAAGCGGACAAACACAATTGATCTTTTCATCACTACGATCTTCTGAAACAGAGTTGATTGATGACTACCAGAAACAATAAAAAAAAGTTAAATGTCCTGGTTTTCTCAAATTCTGATGTGTCCCTAGTGACTACTAAATAAATTAATATGCTGAACTTGCTTCCTCTACTTATTTCTCAAAATTCACAATCTAGAACTAAAACATAAAAACAAAACAGCTATGTTTTGTGCCAATAAAATTAGTAATTATAGATCACAAGCCTGTAAAGAGTCTATAAATGGAGGCATAACCTTTGCAAATTCTTCAAATACAGAAGCAAAATTTCAGCCAAAACAAGGAATAAAAAGGTACACATATGGATGTGTTTGGAAGAGTGGGCTGGTGCTCAGAAGCAAGAACTTTGCAAATGTAATTCATAGCAAGAGCTGAAGACAAGAGACTTAAGTGAAACTTTACTTGGGAGAGCGGAAACTTTCAAATTTTTTCTTTGTACAAGGTTACAAAAATGACGTCAAGGTACTTTGAGACCACCAAATCTTATTTGTAATATTTATTATGAAGTCTATATTTTGAGCAAATCTGCAGTAAAAGAGCGACACAAAATTACGTCTAGGCTTTTGGAAACCTAGTGGGTAAAGTTTTTGAGCTTTCCAAAATAAATTTTTTAAAGTACCAGGTATCTTTTTAGAAGCCACTAGCACTTCCTACATTGAAACCATTCAGAGTTCATTTCACAAAGTATTTCCTGACCACAATAACAGTTTAATGAAGCACATACCTTTGCCTTCAACTTGAGAGTAATTAGATGCTTTCTACCAGAAGCATCTTCAGCTTTTAACTTGATGGTACTGAGACAAGTATCCACATATACAAGTCTGGTGAACAGAAGGAAATAAAAAATGATCATACGAGGGACGGCAAAGGTGGGGGGAGGGGAAGTTGCAGGATGGTAGCATTCAAGATGAAAATATTTGCTGTATTCCTATGAATCCATTACAAAAATTAATCAGAGGAATTTCTGCATGCCAGCCCTTTATGCAGCTATAGATTTACTGCCGTTAACACACCAGCCTGGTGCTTAATGCAGTCATAGATCCCCGGATTATTTACAATGTGTGTCAAGGCTCATGCTGTGGTCAGTGAGCACTATGTTTCGGTTTTCCATCACTGGAACCTTTGGCACACACAGCATGTTGCTGTCAGCCTCTACTTATGTACACATTAAACTTCCTGTCAAACTCTTTGATCCATTTCTGTAGTTTCATACAGTATGAGACTTCTGTGCTTCCTTTATTTGTTTTTCTCCTCAATGAACTTCTCCTTTATTATCAATAATGTTAGTGTACAAAAATCTGGCTGATATTAGTTCATATACTCAACTGATCCTCTAAGGAAAATGTTATATAAGCACAGGTACAGTCTAATCTGCTAACAATAAATTTTCTTTCCATGCACTATATAACTTCTGACATTTAACCTGGACGTGTATTCAAAATGACTAATATTTGAAACCTATAGCACAGCACAATTGTTTTTGGCTTTAAGTTGCTCTAAATGCATGAATTTTCTACAACGGAAACCAATACCCTTTGAAATATATCATTCTGTAAAAATATGGTCCCTTGAGTAGCATAAGCTACTGCCAAAAAGGTTCAAATTTAGCAGTATATTTACTAGTGAACTGGGCATGTGGATATTTTTTGACATTTTTACAATACTATTCTCTTGTAAAGATAAAAAGTGGCCTAAGAGTATTGCACAACTTATCACCCAGACTGATGGTGAGACCCATTAGAGTTCAGAACTAACATTAGCCTCCTAACCTAGGAAACATTTCTTTTAACATCACTATATGCCATTAGGCACTGGCCAGATATAATGGTAAAATGGGTCAATTTCAAGAAATGCTGGGCAATAGCTGTGGAACGCTGCTTGTAATGAAAAACAGATCTAAATCTGAAGAAGATATATATCTTCAATAGTAGAATCAAAAGTAAAACAAAACAATATCAACAGAAGAAATTTGTATCAGAAACCATGAAAAGTCTAGAATCTTCAGAAACAAATGAAAGTAAAATTATTCTAGAGAAAAATATTTACATTACCAATGACTTTATATATATAACCATTATTTTCTTATAGCTGTATCTGTAAACATCTCAAATCCTTCTCCCCCCACTCCTGCCAAAATTTAGAACATGACACTTTATCACACGTGTCATCGATAGGAGTCTACGGTTCAGATATACGGGCATCCGACTCCGAAAACATCAACAGTTCAGATTCAAGACGATGAGATGAGCCCATGCATTTATATCCTCTGATCACCAAAACAAAAACAAAGCAATTTTTAAAAGTCATAAATAAACCCATAGTTAGCAAAAAGAACAAGAATAAACGTCAACAAAAGAAATTTCCAACAGACATTATAAAAATGAAAAGCGGTTAGAAAAGCACTGGCTGACAAAACAGAATACAAGAGGAAGAAAGAAGGCTCCAGGAGGAAGACAGTGGACAAAAAAGAAAGGTCTGTAGAATATGTAGACTACAGGATATGACTTACATAGAAGATAAAATTAAGAAAATATTAAAAAAAAAATACAAGAAACCAAAAGGGATGAAGGAATTTTAAACTAAGTTATAAACAATAAAGCTATGACGAAAACTGTAATTGCTCTACCATTAGTTTTTCAGTGAAAAGTATTTATGTAGTCATTAAAAATTTAACTGCTTACTAATTACAATTTTTAGAATCCAGCAATAGACAAAAGCTAAAAGACTTAATTATAGCTACAGAAACTAATGTAAATATATTTGACCATGGCAATTTTAAAAAGATGACAAAAATTGAGAGATAGAAGGGAAAAGATACGAGGAAGGAAGATTAGGAACACTAAAATTTGTAATTGCTAATTTGAGCGTAAGAGAGAACATCTTTAATTGAAGGGACATGAAGGAAGTTTAAGAAATTTTAAAGAGAATAGAAGAATAATAGTGAAGAAGGGAGAGAAAAGGTGGCATATGAGCTGAATCCGTTTTTATTATAGTTAATCAGTATGGAATTTCTAAAACTGATAAATCAAGTTACATTGAAAAAGGCATATTATTCAGAAATACAGAAGTTGTAAACATGAACATTTCAGAGTGTCTGTCTAAAAGTCAGAGCAGGGATACGAAATGGTGTGAAAAAAGATGCTACTCTTCATTATAAGCCCTAAGTAGTTTACGGTCATGATAAATATGCACACAGAAAGCAAGAAGGGATGGAGAGAGAGAGAATCACCACCTAGTACTTTTCATACTTCACACTGCTGCTCAGCATCAAAATATTAGAAATCATTATTGAACTTCTATAAAATAAGATCGAAATAAACAAAAGTTCTAATCTCTACACAATCACACAAACAAAAAAATCATCTTCCCACAAAGTTTAAGACAGAGATAATACCTTAGAGATAAACAGTATTATGCTCAAAATAGGACCTTGCAGTCAAAATGATGTTAATTTTGTTGAACTTTAAGAAGCAATTCAAATAAAGTAGTAAAAAATTTATAACTATAGGTTAATCTCAGCATAATCATTTAAAATTAAACATTTTACCCATGCTAACTCCCTGGAAGGAAGAAACCTTATTGTAATTATTAACACTTTGGTACATCTGACCTAGATTGCAAAATGTCCTCTGCTATCTATTCTCATCTCCTTCCTTTTGGTAACAGGATCCCTGCCTCCACAGCACCCCTAACTAAACCAAATTTTAGTAGGGTACGTTCCACTCAGCTAACAACATTTCCAGCTGCCCTTGGGTGTCAGCATATCACTAAATCTTGGTAAATGAACTGTAAGCAGTAGGGATATGTGCATCTCCTGAATCATTTATAACAAAACTGTGCCTTCTCTCCGTATCCCCTCATTTTCCCTACCTACAGACTAGAACTTAGACCAATATGACCCAGCAAAGACCATGCAGACAAGACAAGCACAACACTCTTAGAGCAGCTCTGACCAACAGAACCTTCTGGAAGTGGTGTCTACATGCACTGTCCAAAATAGTACCAACAGCCATGTGTGGCTATGAAGAACTTAAAATATAGCTGGTATGGACACTGAAATTTTAATTTAATTTAAATACAAATACAAATGTCAATAGCCACATATGGCTAATAACTACGTACTTAACAACACTGCCGGGGTGGATGGTTGAGAAACAAAAGAAACTTGGGTTCTTAGACGACCTTGTGGAACAGAGCTACCAACTCACTCTTGACCATCTGCCTACCTCTCAACTGTTAAATAAGAGATGAATAAAATTCTATCTTGTTTGGAACATTGAGAATTTAGGGTTCTCTTTGTTAATGGCAGCTTAGCTTGTACCCTTACTAACACAATGTATTTCTATCCACAACAGGAAAGAATATCTTAGTGTTTGGTCTATGGAAGAGATTATTAAAGGAGATGAAAAGAGTGATATAATCTTACAAGTAATATCAAAATCAATTTTTCTGAAAAAAAATCTATTTCAAATGTTCTGCTTTATTCCAAAGGTGGGTATCTCAATTTAGACAATATGGAATAAATAGTTTCGCTCATTTAAATAAAAGTTCATATAAATAATAAATTGAGGAAAATCATTGAAAAGCTCAAATTTTTTAAAAGTTATGTAATAACATTTAAAATTTATGTTTAGAAGTTTTGGTGTTATTACTTAGGCGTATTCTAAAATTGACTAAGAAAATATAAAAACACAAATATAAAATCTAAAGAATATATATTTTTGGCACTTGACTTTGTATTTATCACTTGCTGCATTTCTTTATAAGTTACTGCCTACAATAAAAAGGCACTACACTTGAGTTAAATTTTTTAAAACATCTGAAAAAGGATACTAATACTTAAGCTTCATGGAGGTTTCTGCTGTTCTTGTTAAAAGCTGAATGGTATCAGTACAGACAAAACAAATTTGCTTTGTTTCTCTTGAAATACAGTACTTGAAATACCAACAGCTTAAGTTACATAGTTTTTCTTTAAACACCTAGATGCATTTATGTAGCAATAACATCAAAAGGCAGACTAAGACCTTCATGTTTTAATAAAGCATCAATTCCATCTTCACCACCACCCTCAGGTTTAAGCATTAACTACTTCAAAAAACAATCTCCCTAATTGATGTCTTTACTTCTTGTATCTTCTGTACATCAATCTATTTTGCCTTTCATGACTAAACTAATCTTCCTAAGTACTTCTTATTTTTTTAAAGATTTATTCATTTATTTGGGGGAGGGGGGAGAGAGAGAGAGTAAGTGGGAGGGGCAGAGGGAGAGGGAGAGTCCCTGACTCCCTGCTGAGCGAGGAGCCCCATGCAGGGCTTGATCTCAAAACCCTGAGATCACAACCTGAGCCAAAACCAAGAGTCAAGTGCTTAACCAACTGCGCCATCCAGGCGCCCCAATCTTCCTAAATACTTTTTAAATCATATCAACCCCTTGCTCAAAAATAGTCAGAGGCCCCATCACTCCATAAACACAATCCTTAGTCAAGGCCTTTCAGTCTGGCCCGATATTAATCCTCTTATGTGAGCAACTGATCTACTTCAGAGTCCAAAGATGAATTACGCATTTCCATCACTACAAACTTAGCGCTCTCTACATTCCTTCCAAGCTTATCCCAATACCCACCCCCTTTAGGAAGAACCTTCCTAAATTATCTGCAGCCCAAAAGGACTTCATCTTTCTAGGGGCGCCTGGGTGGCTCAGCTGGTTGTGCGTCCAACTCTTGGTTTCAGCTCAGGTCATTATCTTATGGGTCGTTAGATCGAGCCCCACAAAGGGCTCAGAGTCTGCTTGAGATTCTCTCTGCCCTCTCTCTCTGTCCACCCCCCACTTGGGCATGCATGCACAAGCACACACACGCACTCTCTCTCTCTCAAAAAATAAATCTTCAAAAGGACTTCACCTCTCTCAAAACTGTCGCACTTTCTTTCCATGTAAATTTTTGCTTCCCAAACTTCTTTTATAAGGAATGTGAAAGTTTTAAACTTCTATGCATTGTATCAATGCTCTACGTATTTACAGGACCATGGAAAAGATGCTATCAGACCGGTTCATATTTATTGATTCATATGCAAGTTTTAAAAAAACTGAATGCAAACTGTTTAAATTACATACTATAAACATATTACCAATTTAGAAAAACATAATTTTTTCACTATTAGATAATTTGCACTTATTCAGTGATTTGAATATATATGAGGAAAAAGCACTCTACGATAAAGGTAATTTAGGATGAAAATCATACTTATTAACATCTATGTTCTTATGCATTATGCAATGAAAATTATCATTACTGGTTATAATTAAATCATAACACTAATTAAGAGCTGTAAAACTCATATATAGTCTGACATTTTTAGGTGAACTAGTGGCTCAACTTTATACTTACTTTACACAAGGCATTATCTGAATCAAATAACACGTGTTTCTTTTTAACCCTTATTAAGTATTATTAGTTTCATTTGAAAAATAAAGAAAATGTGGCTCAGAGAGGTTACATTACTTGCCCAAGGTCACACAGCTGATAAACCAGAATTAAAACTCTTGTCTACTTACTGGAATTAATTTCCTCTTAACAAGTATCTCCATTTCTCCCAATATGGTATACAGTTCTTTGAAATGCATTGAGAATTATAGAAAATATCACCATCAATGGATTAATAAGTCCATTACCAAAATAAGGTACTTTAATTAAAAATCCAACTTAATATATACTTACAATCTTTCAACAGCACAACAAATTTAATAAAACTCAGCTTTTTCCCTAGACGATTTTTAAAAGGCCAAACGGTTGAATTCTACTCACTCTAATTAATAAATATGTGGTCTAAAAAAAGAATAAAACCATCATATCACACCTCCCCTGTTAGAACGATTTAATCTCTGAATTACCTAGGGCCATGTGATTACTAAAATAAACATAAAGTATCTTATAACTAAGATGACTACGCATTTCCTCCAAATTGAGACACTTCTGAAACTTAAAGAGGCCAGGATAAAAGGCATAAATTAGGATTATCCTAGGTAAAGTGGGATGGAGATCAACCTACTTCTAATGAGAAGTATTCAGTACTTTCAACCCCAGGACATTCTTAATGTCCTTAACATCTTAATGTTTCTTAACAGAAAATCCTATTAAACCCCACGGACTCTAATTCTTATCCTTTTAATGAGCCATTCTGCAAAACAACACAAGCAGAAGTGAACAGAAACCAATCAAGACAGCTTTTTGCATCACTTACCTTTGTGAACAGTGTTAACACCCAAAATCACCGCTGTCTACCATCATCTCTTTACCTTCCAGACAACTAGCTGTTTTTAGTGTGTTTTTATACAAGTTGAAAAAAGTACAGAGATTACAACAACAGCAATCAAACTTAAGGTCAGTTATTAATTCTCAATGTCATTTCTATGAAAAAAAAATGTATGTGAATAAGGGAAAAAAGATTTCAATCATATTCTAAATATTTGTATTTTTCCCTAATTTTTTATAATGCTTCATCTTATAGAATTGATTAGATATGTCAGTTATGTAATTTAAAAACACAGCAAGGTCTTCACTACCTTAAAAAAAGATTTTTCTTTCATTATCAGATTTTACCATTACGCTAATAAATCTACAAGAATATTATGTAGAGTATAAGGAAAATATAGACATACTGACATGGTCTACAAATCATTAAGATTCTGACAATCCATTCAAATTAATTTGTCATGCAAATTACTGCCTGTGTCATTTTAAGAGATATTTTAAATTAAGAAGCTGGCCAGCTGTTCAGGCAGGGCCTCAAAAGATAGCAGTTCTAGCATGTGGATAGCACAATCCAAGTCTCACTGTTAACCCTGGCAGTCTGAAACCCAATGCCAACAATACCAGACCTGATTTAAGAATTAAATCACAAAAATAAAATTGATAGATTTTCTTACTCTAGAAAGCACTGAATAAATACTGACAAAATCTTATTCTCTGGCTTCTTTGACAATCCACGCAAACAACTTGTCTTTTGCTAACACATTCCTCATTTGTAAAGACTATGAAACAAATGATTCAGTAACAGCAGCTATATTCTAATTCAATCATGCATACTAGTCACTATAATTAAACTTTGATCTTTCAAAAATCTAAGCAACAGATTTCATAACTCTCTCTCAGGATGGGTTAATTTTGCATGTGGCCAATTTTATCCATGATGAGATAGTCACACACTGAGGGTGAAACTAATAAAAACTATTTCCAAGTATTTGAGGGAATTTTATTAAAGGCTCCATATCAGAGCTACTCCATAGCACAATTGCAGGCAGCATCATTCACACAGAATGCCTAAGGACTGTTATGCAGCCAGTCTTGGCTGCATACACATTTTATATATAAAACTGAACATAAAAATATATATCTTGAAATTTATTCTGCTAATTAACTAGGAATTATATAAAGTGGCTACAGCAGTCAGTGCATACAACAGGAATTTCATAAATGGAAGTTCTGGTATATAATAATCTTAGTCTAAGGAAGGGGCAAGCATTCCTATTGTGATCAGTGCTATGATAGAGGCAGTCATAACCTTCCTTTAGGCTTCATCTATTATCCAAGCTAGACATCTGTTCCTTTTTCTCCCACATCAGAACAATACATATAATGCAAAGCAAGACTCAGTACTTTCTACTTGTCCCAAAAAAACACTTATTCCATAAAATATTTTAATACTTGCACTATTTCTCTTACACCTTTGGTGCTAATGGCTCTCAAGAAATCCTATAACTGTATTCTGTAGTACTTACCACAGTTAGAATTAAGTACTACTGTGATCATCTACTTAAATTCTGATTCTCCCACTAGATAGAAGTTCCTTGAGGAATCTTAAGTCTTGACTATGGATATCCACTGCCTTACATTATAGGCATTCAATAGTTAGGTGGGAAAAAAATGAATGATTCACAAATCTCATTATTTGCATTCTCAATGCTTCAACTACTTCATAACAGAGTTCTTCCAAACATGTCACAACCACTTAGAAAAGGCTTTCCCTTCCCAAGTCCTTCCTACATTCCTAACTATCCTCTAAACATTAAGATCTTAACCTTTAAGCATCTGAAAATAAGTCAACATTTTTCTCTATCACTTTAAATCCAAAGAATGACCAGGTCCATGAGGTCAGTGCCTCAAGACAAACCATACTTCCAGCCAAATTGCTATTAGTTCATCTCAATTCATTACTTGTCTTCTGTCTCCCCTCTCCTTGTTATGCTAAATTTTATTTAAAAGTTCCAGCTTTCCCAAATCCTATTCAGGAAGGGCACCTTACCAAATAATGCCTAATCACATAAATAACATTTACCAGTCCTTTTAATTTTTAAAAGGTATTACGTTTAAAGTTATATGTAGTACATTTAAAGTTATATGTAACAACCATTTCTAAAATGGAGTAGCTTCCCATAGACGTACACTTCCACTGAGAACTACTAGAGTAGCCTGATACAAGAGGAAAGAAAAAAAAAAAAAGTTTGAAGGCATCAAAGAATTGCTAAGGCAACCAAGACCTAAAGAACCAAGGTCCTAAAAAAGGGGAAGAGAGGAGAGGTAAGCCAATACTGCAGCCATTTTTCCCTCAGCTTATTATAGCCAATTCTGGCCACAGGGCGAGAAGAAGGATTTGGGCAAAGGGCACAGACAGAAAGCTATTAAGTAGCAAACCAAAACAAACCAAAAATACCACACAGCAGCATTTTTTGGAAATCTCCTGAGGTTAGAGAAATAAAAATAACAGGCTTTTAAAGGGCCAGAATCTAGTGGAAAGGTAGGGCCAGGGACCTTGTCCTAATATTTGGGCAATGTTCCATCAAAACCTTTTATAAATCCTTGAACTGCAAGTGACAAGGATTTAAAAAAAAAAAAAAAAAAAAAAACTAAGCAGAAAGCCAACAAAAACCAAGGGGGTAGGGGCGCCTGGGTGGCGCAGTCGTTAAGCATCTGCCTTTAGCTCAGGGTGTGATCCCAGCGTTCTGGGATCGAGCCCCACATCAGGCTCCTCTGCTAGGAGTCTGCTTCTTCCTCTCCCACTCCCCCTGCTTGTGTTCCCTCTCTCACTGGCTGTCTCTCTCTGTTAAATAAATAAAATCTTAAAAAAAAAAAAAAAAAAAAAAACCAAGGGGGTAATATTTAGATATCCCATAATACTGAGGTGAAATTAACTGAAATTTAGAACCCACACTGGGAAAAGCCCCAGCGAATATCCCCAAGCTCTCAGTGGGAACCCTTGGAGGGCTACCCCAAAAGTAAAGCAAACCAGAGGCAGATGAAGCATTGTCAAAAATGGACCCCTGACTCCAACTGGGAGCGTCAACTGGCCTTGTGAAGAGACACAGGTAAGAGTTTAGGATCTACCAAGGGAGAAATAACAATAAACACACCCAGCTCTTGCTTCAAAGTTTAAAGGGTTACAACTTAGGAAAGGGAGGGGAGCAGTAAGAAGTACATTGAGTCTTACAAAAACTATAGCCCAACCTGAACCAGTTCAGTCTTTAACAGGATTATAGCAACTTGCCCCTACTCTATTTCTTAGCAAAGGAAAAAGTAAACCTTTTGTAAAAGAAAATTATCATCATCCAGAACCTCTAAACTTTTTTATACACAATTTCTAACACTCAACAAAAGATCATTAGGCACAGCACTGCGGCTTTAACGAACAAGGGCAAATACCGAAGAACAGCCAGCAAGAGACAGTGAGAAAAGGTGTATTAACTAAAATATCTGGAAATTAAGTCAGTTTCCTCATTTCTCCCCTTTTGCCAGTTTTTCAGGGGTTTTTTGTTTGGTTTTGTTTTAAAGAAAGATCAGTCCTAGTCATCTTGTTGAGCACAGACCAGGAGAGCTCAGGTTTTACATTTTTCTTGTTGTTATATTCAATTTTCTACTGGTTCAATTGTGAAAATAAAGAAAAACCCTTGGGTGGCTCAGTTGTTAAGTGTCTGCCTTCAGCTCAGGTCATGATCCTAGGGTCCTGGGACCGAGCCCCTCGGGCTCCCTGCACAGCAGAAAGCCTGCTTCTCCCTCTCCCACTCCTCCTGCTTCTGTTCCCTCTCTATGTCTCTGTCAAATAAATAAAATCTTTAAAAAGAAAGAAAAGAAAAACCTTCTACTTTTTACTATTAAAAAGTAGTAGGCCCACATGAAAAGATGCTCGACATCACTCATCATCAGAGAAATACAAATCAAAACTACAATGAGATACCATCTCACACACATCAGAAAGGCTAAAATCAACAACACAGGAAACAACAGGTGTTGGCGAGGATGTGGAGAAAGGGGAACCCTCATGGACTGTTGGCAGGAATGCAAACTGGTGCAGCCACTCAGGAAAACAGTATGGAGGTTCCTCAAAAAGTTAAAAATAGAGCTTCCCTATGGTCCGGCAATTGCACTACTAAGTCTTTATCCAAAATACAGAAATACTAATTCAAAGGGATATACACACTCCAATGTTTATAGCAGCATTACCGACAAGAGCCAAATTATGGAAACAGCCCAAGTGTCCATCGACTGATGAAGGTATGAGGAAGATGTGGTGTATATATATACAAGCAATATTATTCAGCCATAAAAAAGAATGAAATCTTGCCATTTGCAATGACATGGATGGAACTAGAAAGTATTACGCTAAGTGAAATAAGAGTCCGAGAAAGACAAATACCATACAATTCCACTTATATGTGGAATTTAAGAAACAAAACAAACAAGCAAAGGGGAAAAAAAAAGAGGGACAAACCAAGAAACAGACTCTTAACTATAGAGAACTGAAGGTTACTGGAGGGGAGGGGATAGGGGGATGGGTTAAATAGGTGATGGTATAAGGACGGCACTTGCTGTGATGAGCACAGTGCTGTATGGAAGTGCTGAATCACTGTACTATATACCTAAACCAAGATTCCACTGTATGCTAACTGGAATTAACTTTTTTTAAAGATTTGAAAAAGAGAGAGAGAGAGAGAGTGTGTGCACATGTGTGTGGGGGTGGGGCTGGGGCAGGAAAGAGGGAGAGACAGTCTTAAGTAGACTCTGTGCTGAGCGTGGACCTCTATGAGGGGCTCAATCTTGACCCAGAGATCACAACCTGAGCTGAAACCAGGAATCAGACCCTTAATGGACTGCACCACCCAGGCGCCCCTTAACTAACTGCAGCTAAAAATAAAAACTTAAAAAAAAAAAAAAAATAGTAGGCCCTGATATTTACCAATGTGGATTTAAAAAAAAAAAACACACACACACACACACACAAACCTGCACACAGATGTTTATAGCAGCTTAATTCATAATTGCCAAAACTCAGAAGCTAACCAAGATGTCCTTTAGTAAGTGAATGAATAAACTGGTACATTCAGACAATGGAACCATATTCAGTACTAAAAACAAATGAGCTAAAAAGCCATGAAAAGACTAAGAAGAAATTTAAACACATATTACTAAATAAAAGTAGCCAATCTGAAAAGGCTATATAATGTATGATTCTAACTATATGACATTCTGGAAAATCTAAAACTGTGGAGATAGTAAAAAGATCGGTGGCTGCCAGAGGCGGGGAGAGGCTAGGGGAGAGGCTAGGGGAAGGGAGGGAGGAAGAAAGGGAAGGAGGGAGGGAGGGAGGGGAGGGGAGGGGAGGGAACAGAAGGGAAGGAAGGAGGGAGGGGAGGGGAGGGGAGGGGAGGGGAGGGGAGGGAACGGAAGGGAAGGAAGGAAGGGAGAGGAGGGGAAGGAAGGAGGGGAGAGGAGGGGAAGAGAGGGGAAAGGAGGGAGGGAGGGAGAGGAAGCAAGAGAGAGGGGGGAAGGAAGGGGGGAGAGGAGGAAGGAAGGGAGGGAGGGAGGGAGGGGAAGGAAGGAAGGGAGAAAGACAAACACAGACAATTGGGGGGGGGGGGAGTACTAGGAATGCCAAGATCCAGGACTACCTGTATGACTGAAAACCACAAGAAAAAAAGTTAAAAACAGACTCCAGTGGATCTAGATTATGGGAGTTAGTAGAAAAATATTTTCAAACAATTACAAAAGAAAATATGGAAAAAGGTAGAGAATTTTTAAAAAACACTGAAATCTAGTGTAGTTATAATAATACCTAACAAAGTAGACATTAGGGCAAGTAATACCAGAGATGAAAAGAAACAATGATAAAAGGAAAAATCCACAGGAAGATACAGCAATTATAAATCTATACACACTCTAAAATTAAAAATGGAACTACCATATGATCCAGCAATTCCACTTTTGGGTATATATCCAAAGAAAACAAAACCACAATGTTGAAGAGGTATCTGCAACCCCAAGTTCACTACAGCAATATTTACCATAGCCGAGACATGGAAACAACCTAAGCATCCACTAACAGATGAATGGAGAAAGAAAATTTGGTATATACCAAATACACAATGAGATACTATTCAGCCATAAAAAAGGACATCCTGCTATTACAATATGGATGGACCTTGAGAGCATTACACTAAGTAAAACAAGTCAGAGAAATACAAACACAATATGATCTCACTTATATCTTGAATCTAAGAAAAAAAAAAAATGAACTCATAGATCTAGAGAACATACTGGTGGTTGCCAGAGGCAGAGGTGAAATGAGTGAAGGTGGAAAAAAGGTACAAACTTCCACTTACGTAATGTACAGCATGGTGACTGTAATTAATGATACTGTAATATGTATTTGGAAGTTGCTGAAAGCATAAATCTTGAAAGCTCTCATCACAAGAAAAACAATGTGTAAGTATGTGTGATGATGGAGGTTAGCTAGGTGTATTGTTATGATTTCACAATACTGAATATATTGAATCACTATGCTGTGCACCAGAAACTAGTATTATATATATGTCAATTATATCTCTTAAAAAAAAAAAATACTAAAAGAAATTCTTTAGTGAGGAAGAAAAAAAAGATTCCAGACAGAAAGAAACGCATGCAGGTAGAAATGAAGAACACTGGGAAACCTGGATCTTGGCATTCCTAATACCTTTTTATTTCCCCCTCCAAATTGTCTCTTTCTGTCCACCTCCCTCCCTCCCTTCCTTCCTTTCTTCCCCTCTCAGTGGGGAGTCTGCTTCTCCCTCTCCCTCTGCCCCTACCCCACGTATGGACTCTTTCCCTCTCTCTCTCTTAAATAAAGAAAAATCTTTAAAATAAATAAAATTTAAAAAAATATGAGGTGCCTGGGAGGCTCAGACGGTTAAGCATCTGCCTTTAGCTCAGATCATGATCTCCAGGTCCTGGAAATGAGCCCCACGTCACGTCAAGCTCCCTGCTCAGCCAGGGAGTTTGTTTCTCCCTCTCCCTCTCCCTCTGACGCTCCCCCTGCTTGTGATCTGTCTCTCTCCCTCTCAAATGAATAAATAAAAATCTTTACTTTTTTAAATTTTTTTTTAAAGATTTTATTTATTTATTTGACAGAGAGGGAGACAGCCAGCGAGAGAGGGAACACAAGCAGGAGGAGTGGGAGAGGAAGCAGCAGTCTCCCAGCAGAGGAGCCGGATGAGGGGCTCAATCCCAGGACTCTGGGATCGTGCCCTGAGCCAAAGGCAGAGGCTCAATGACTGAGCCACCCAGGCGCCCCTAAATAAAAATCTTTAAAAAAGTAAAAGTAAAATAAAAATAAAAAAAGAACACTGGGAAAAATACACAAATTACATACAAATTATACATATATAATGTATAATATACAAAAATATATATGTAATTGTATATACAATGAGTAAACATATATATAAATATATACCATATATATTGATTTCAAAAACAATGTTTGCCAATTTTCAATATAGAATTAAAATACATAACAGTAACACAACAGAGACGTGAAAAAATATACTGAGTTTTAAATCTTCCCATTGTAAGAAAATCAGTAAAAGTAAAAATGTATACTTTGCTATACATATGTTGAAATCTCCAAGAATACTAAAAGAATGTATAACAACTTAATTCTTGATTAATTCAAATAAAGGCAGATGAAAGCAGATAAAGAGAAAAAACACAAAATGCATGAGACAAACAGAAAACATATAGCAAGATGTCAGTGAAAATGGCAGTAAATATATTGAGTGATGTCAGTGAAAATGGCAATCAGAAGTTCCTAAAAGTCTCCATTTCATAACAGTCACAAGTACAATGACCCAAAAAACATCAGGAAATACACAACTAATGAATCATCGAGCCTTACATCGAAAACCGGGGATGTACTGTATGGTGACTAACATAATATAATAAAAAATCATTATAAAAAAAAAAAACATCAGGAAAAAAAAGCAAGTATGTGAGGTGATGGATATATTAATGAGTTTATGTGAATCCTTCCACAAAGTACATGTAAATCAAATCGTCACACTGTACACGTTAAAAATATAATCTTATTTGTCAATTATACCTCAATAAAACTAAAATAACATGTTTATGTTTGGTAAAAATATGGTAACATTTCCATACATAAAAATGTTATTTTTTTTTCAAAATTTTATTTAGTATTTTACTTTGTAGATCACTTTAATGATGACATCCCTTTAATTCATACCCACAATAAGGATCAGTTATCAATTATAATTAAATAAATTCTAATTATAATGAAACATTTTGACTAAAAACAGGTACAAAATAAATTGCTAAAACTGCAAATAAACTGAAATGTGTAAAAAGAAAAAAAAATTTCTGAAACATTTTGGAATAGACATACTTATCCCAACCAAGAGTTCCTATCTCTTCAATAAGGCTGGAGTAGAACTGGGGGGGAGGAGGTGGTGCATAACACTCTTGTCTATTCTTTAAAGCAACTTCCTGTTTAAAAAAAAAAAAAAAACTTGAATCTGCTGTGGAATGCTAGACAGTGCATTATCACTATCTGATTACAAAACAACTTCATAATCTCCTTTGTCCCTCACTAAATGTCCATTATTTTTATAGAAATCCCAGCTGAATCATTCCCCTTCTCATATAAAGGCAGGAAAAAACTGAAGGTTATTATGTGAAAATGTCAATTATTATACCACTTAAAAACTTCAGATTTTAATATTTTCCTAGACTATTATGCCTATCAAAGATGACAAGAGTCTAAAAATACCCTCAAGGCTTCACTATTTTTCTATTCCTGTGGATATGACTTTGATATAAAGAAACATGTATTTTAAGCTTGAACTCTTAAGTACATTGTTTAGACATATTTGTATACAATTATGAATCACACCCTTACAAACAAAAGCCCTTTATTTCCACAGTAAATACTCACCTGCTACTTTCTTTCACTGACTTACATTCTATATTACTCCCAGACCAGGTTAGGTGTTTTTCCATCTATGTGCACAGTTCCTTTCCCTGCTAAGCCCACCAATGATATCTTCAAGATGGTTTATGTACCCCATCCCCCAAAAAACTAACATTTACTTTTTCCCCCCTCCCAAGCAATACAAACATCACTAGAGTTGCTAAGGCTGAATATTAACAATTATTTCAAAGGTGCTAACCTAGACAAATACCTTATTTGGAAAGTAAAAATAAATGTATCTGCAAATTACACAGATGTTCACATGATCTGTTTTATCAAAAGAGATAAAAAAAATAAATTAAAAAAGTCAGATACAGAGAGGATTATGCTAAGTGAAGTAAGTCAAGCAGAGAAAGACAATTATCATATAGTTTCACTCATATGTGGAACATAAGCAATAACACAGAGGACCATGGGCAAGGGAGGGAAATCTGAAGCGGGAGAAATCAGAGACGGAGACAAACCATAAGAAACTATAGACCCTGGGAAACAGACTGGGGATTTCAGAGGGGAGGGGGTTACAGGGTGATGGGTATTAAGGAGGGCACGTGTTGTGATGGGCACTGGGTGTTATACGTAACTAATGAATCACTGAACACTACATCAAAAACTAATGATGTACTACACAGTGGCTAACTGAACATAACTTAAAAAAAAAGTCAGATACAGTAAATAATAAAGCCAGATGAGAACAAGTATAAAAATTATAAACGTTTCTGTTAACTGTAACCCTATTAAAAGGTATAATTTTTTTTCCCTTTAAGTATATATTTAATCTATTAATCCTTATACTTTACTTTTTAAATAAGGATAGTATACTACTAAACTGAGATAATACTAGAAAGAATAGATTTTACAAAACAGTATTTCAAAATCAGGACTATTAACTGAAACTACTTTCTAAATCTGCTTTAGGATAAAAACAACAACAAAACTGTGAAAGCAGGTTTGTAAAGCCCAAAATGTCAATTTGGATTTAATTAGAAGGTAAGCTCCTAGAAGACAAGGAGTATACTGCTTTTTAGATAAACTAAATACTTAATGTTATCTGTAAATTGCCTGATAGTCCATAAAAATAAGTTTTTACGATTATCTTGTTACTAAAAAAAACAAGTCAGTATAGTTCCTATATTACACATAATATATGTATTTTTATAAATATATATAATACATGTAATAAGAATTGCTTCAGCAATCCTTTTGCAATTTCTTTAAATCCAGAAATATTAAATGCTGCTATCCACATACATGGATGGTAAATTTGGATAATAAAAATGTATTTTAATCCTAGGTTTATGATATTCGTAAACTCTACCTTCTACCTTGGGTCAGACAAGTTACTCCTATTCCAGAACCGTAACAGGAAAAAGGGAAAGGCAGAGAAAGCATTCCTTGTGGAGAAGAGGCAAGTACATAGTAGAAAGAACACAGGCTTTACAAAGGTTTTAAATCCTAACTTTACCATTTCCTAGTTTTAAGGCCTTAAGTAGCTATGCAGCTACTAAGCCCTCAAATAGGAATTTAAAAAAACCTACCCACATCAGAGTTCTTTTAAAATACAAGTAATTGTGGGGCACGTGGGTGGCTCAGTTGGCTAAGCCTCTGACTCTTGATTTTGGCTCAGGTCATGATCTCAGGGTCCTGGGATCGAGCCTCGAATTGGGCTCTGCACTCACGGGGTCTGCTTGGGATTCTCTCTCTCCCTCTCCCTCCTCCTCTGCCCCTCTCCCTGCTTGCACGCACATGCACTCTCTCTGTCTCAAATAACTAAATCTTTAAAAATAAATAAAATACAGGCAATTGTTCATTTATTAAATATACTGAACTACTATATGCCTAGTTATTACTAGGAAACTGTGGAGATTTACCAAATTTCCTGAAAAGATTCAGTGACTACTGATTTCATTTGGACATCATCCTCAATATTTTCATTGGTGATTACATAATAGGAAACCCTGTTACTGACAACACAGCCCAACAAATAAACTAATAAAATTCTTTTTTTTTTTTTTTAGGTACACTGTTCATAAATGTGCAGTAGTATTACCAATTCTGTCAATTTTTTTAGAAAGTTAAAATATAGCATGTCATTTTATTCAGAAATGCAGCAACAAATGTACTAAATATTATTAGAGATCAATGTCAATATTTTAAACTAATGAGTGTTTCTTCAAAATTAAATGACCAATAAAGCTGTTCTTACAACTTCATAAAGTCAGCCAGTAATAAGAGCTTAATGGGACACAGTGTATATAGTTTTACTCTGGTCCCTTAGTCCTTTTATTTGTATAGCTTATGAAAAGTATGATAAGCAGATAAAAATCTTTAAAAAAAAAAGTTTTCTTATTTATTTGACAGAGAGAGAACAAAAGAGCACAAGCAGGGGGAGTGGGAGAGGGAGAGGGAGAAGCAGGCTCCCCCGCTGAGCAGGGAGGTCGATGTGATGCTCTATCCCAGGACCCTGAGATCATGACTTGAGCAGAAGGCAGATGCTTAACCGACTGAGCCACCCAAGTGCCCGATAAAAAACTTTTTAAATTTTTTGCAATGTCAAGGGTAAACCATATGCTTTACTTCTTCACCTTAACTTTTTTAAATTTATCATGAAATCTGGCCTTTGATGAAATTCATAATCAATTTTGTAATTCTTATTGGTTAGGGTTTATAAATTTGTAAGTGAAAATTTGACTTTAAACGCTTTATTCTGATCCCAAACATTTTACCAAAGCCCTACCTCAGAGGGTTGTTACAAGGATTTAAAAAAAAAAAAAAAAAAAAGACTCAGAACAACTTAAGGAACTAAGCTCTTAGTATGTGACAGCTGCTGCTAAGAATAAAAAAACTCAAAAAGAACTGTAAAAAATAAACTGCTTTCAGTTGTTAGTAGCAATATACTGGTACTGTAATTTTGTAAAACAAATATAGAGATATAGGAAAAGCATAAGTAAAACATAATAAAAAAATAATTATGTTAACATAACAAACCCAGATTTTCAGAGTAAAATATAAGCATTAAAATCAAATTAAAAATGTTATAATGCCAAATTTGAATTGGAAATATCAATATGAACTCATGATGAACTACTCTCTTTCTAAACAGTATTTTTTCCTAGCTCTGTCCACTGAAAAGACCTACCAGTAATAGCAACACTCCAGTTTCCAGATCTGTGGCATCAAAACACCAATTCCTACAAGAAACCATGGCTCTTTGGAGAAATAACTGATTATAGTTCTGCAAAAGGATGAGTACATTAAACTGGTGCAACTGGTGTCAGAAATCAAAGTTTGGGTAGTGTTAAAAGAATTAAGGAGCCAAGATGAAGGGGCATACACTGACCAAAAATGATACAATTTAAGCATCAAAAGGTATAGTGACTGCAAAGGACTAAAGTCAGTATATAAAAACTCATGAGTTCATAATGGTACTAAAAAAAAAAAATCATTTCCCTTTGACAGTTGCTAGGCACTAACTCATTACTCTAAAAATTGATTTTTGTAAAAAAAAAAAAAAAAAAAGTGGGGGGGAACAAGCACTTAACTTATTTCTCCAGTATAAGCTATACCTCAAATTAACCAAATAACTGATGAAAGGAAGTTCTTTACGGAAGACCTCCAGATAGTAAATGTAGATGATGGAATTTTTAAAAATCACCATTTGTAACCCCTAATGAAATAGTGGATGTAGGCAATGATTATCACTGGATGCTAAAACCATTAGGTGATAAGCTGATAAGAAACCTTATATTCGATGGATCTAAACCTACTGATCAATCTTAACTCTACTGAAAGGAACTATCAAATACCATGTGCCTCCTCATACAATGTAAGTACACAGCACAAAGTATTTTTAGCAGAACAAATGAGACTAGATCACAAGAAAGGTAGAAAAATATGTTAAAAGATACTATGAATATCTAATAAAGCAAATCCAGAATGCAAGAAATGTTATAGGACACATAATCTAGTTTATTTAACTTGTAGATTTAAAAAAAAAAAAAAAAAAAAGGAGTACGGGAAAGACCAAGCACTGCCAGAAATTAAGACATAGGAGAGACACTGGGGTGCCTGGGTGGCGCAGTCCTTAAGCGTCTGCCTTTGGCTCAGGGTGTGATCCCGGAGTTATGGGATCGAGCCCCACATCTGGCTCCTCCGTTATAAGCCTGCTTCTTCCTCTCCCACTCCCCCTGCTTGTGTTCCCTCTCTCGCTGGCTGTCTCTCTGTTAAATAAATAAATAAAATCTTAAAAAAAAAAAAAAAAAAAGACTTAGGAGACATATTAACATGTAATGTGTGGACCTTGTTTGCATACAGACACAAACAAGAAGGTATAAGAAATTATCACTAATTTTATCGGGGTTATAACAACATACTTAAAAACAAAACATAACAAAACAAACACTTAGCAGTTTTAAGTATACACCAGTATGTTCATGGAGGAATGGACACAGTGTTCAGGATTTCCTTAAAAATACTCTAGTCCCCTGGGTGGCTCAGTCGGATCAATGTCCAACTCTTGGTTTTGGTTCAGGTCATGATTTCAGGGTCCTGGGATTGAGCCCTGCGGCTGGCTTCTGCACTCAGCAGGAAGTCCCCTTGAGGATTCTCTCTCTCCCTCTGCCTCTCCCCACCCCCCTCTGTGTGGACAAGTACTCTCTCAAAGAAATAAACCTAAAAAAGAATACTCTAGCCCCTTCTCCTTAAGGAGTACGGGAAGAAAAATGGCGAAAGGTTGAGTTAAGTCATGGGTCCATGAGTATTCACTATACAGTCTTCCCTCTTCTGTTTATGTTGAAAACTTGCATAATAAAAATTTCTTAAATAATGCAAGGTCTATAGGATAAACTAAAAACTCAAGAATTTTAAGCATAATTGATTACCCGAATAATCAATTATTATATATAATTGTATGTATGTAATGAAGCCTAACAAGTCCTTCAGAAATCTGCAGCTATATACAAAATTATTCATCTTCTGTATTAGAACTTTAAGTGTGGCTACCTAATCTCCCCATACATGTTAAATTCTGACAGACCAGGAGTACATTTTATTTCACCACCTGTCCAAGACTAGTGTCAAGTGTATTCAGTTTGACACAATCAATCTGGTTCCCATACACAGTTGTTCCTCATTGCAATTCAAAAAAAGCATCATCCACATTTGCACACACAGTAAAATAAAACATTAAGTGACTAGGAGTTAAGAAGTTTTAAATCCTAATCATGTTAGTTTTTACAGGAATATTTTAAAAATCAGGAAAAATATGAAAATAGAAAATATGGTAACAGCATTAGAAAACGAATTCTTACCAAAATCATCTTCAACTCCATCATAAAGCTCATTAGATCAGGAGAGTGCTGCATTCTCTAGATCAAAACATTTCTAATTAATTTCATTTGTACAATGAATACTCCATACACTGAAATTGAACTAAAATACAGGTCTATGTGAACGTGAAAAGAATATCAGATATATCTACACCTTAGAAGTTTAAGAACTGAAGTACTAGTCACCATCCCTACTATATCTACCAATTTCATTCTGAAAGAGTAATTAAAGCCCTCAAATCTATTTTGGTGAGCTATACTGAATTATACTTAAAATCTCTTAAAATCTCACACACTCCTTTGTTCCTTCAGCACTAACAACTGATCAAGTTTAGCAAATCTCCCAAACCACACCATTATTTAAAAAAAAAAAAGGGGGGGGGGCGCCTGGGTGGCTCAGTCGTTAAGCGTCTGCCTTCAGCCCAGGGCATGATCCCAGAGTCCTGAGATCGAATCCCACATCAGGCTCCTCCGCTGGGAGCCTGCTTCTTCCTCTCCCACTCCCCCTGCTTGTGTTCCCTCTCTCGCTGGCTGCCTCTCTATCAAATAAATACATAAAATCTTTAAAAAAAAAAAAAAAGTGGTATGGGGTATAGAGGAAAGAAGAACATAAAATTCAAAAATCAGGCAAATCTATGCAATTAAAAAATCTAAAGTAATGAATTATTAATTGACATTGTATTTTTATTTTTTCCCCTTGACCTTAAAAACTACATATAATTGTTAATTTTGTCTTTTCACAGCTAACCTATATTAATTCAAAAGGAGTCAATATTTAAGATAAAACCATTGTAATAAAAAGGCAAAAAGGAAATAACTTCTACAGTTAAATATATTTAAGAGTTATAATTCCATTTCCTAGAAATCTTTGATTCTTAAAATAACTATAGAATAAAGGAAAGCAAAGAAAATACTCAAGTGTAACATTTTTTATTAGATGAAACTCCACATCACTTCTCTGCTTGAAATCAAGATACTGTATTTTTGTTACTTTTTGTGATACACTGCACTACCAGCACACAGTTCTGAATAAAGCCAATCCGTGAATTGGTTCCCTCTTTAAGAGGAGAAAAATAATAACCTAAGATATTTCAACAATGCATGACACATATGAAATCACATCTTAACATAGCTTTGGGTGGGTAAGTCTGTAAAAACAAATCGTTGACTTTCCGATCTCCTATACAGTATTTTCCCCCTTAGCTTACTAGTAATGAGCAATAAATTATATCGGATTTTTGTGAACTACAGACTAGGGGCTAAATCTAGCCCAATACCAGTTTCTGTAAATAAAGCTATATTGAAATGCAGCCACACCCATTCATTTACCTCTTTATGGCTGCTTTGGCTCTACAAGCGAAGTAGTTGTGACAGAGATTTTAGCGACCACCAAAGCCTGAAAAATTTACCAGCTGGCCATTCAGAGAAAAAGACTGCTGATTCCCCTGACCCATATTTACTAAAGTTAAAATCAATACAAGGAAAGAACAGTGATTTTAGAATAAAACAAAGACTAACTCTGGGTTTTATATGACCAACTGGAGGGCAGGAAAGAGATTAATAAGCAATTGGGACTTTTTCTAGGAACCCTCTTGGTGAACTGGTAGAGAAAAACAGTTATAGACATTATTATCCTTAGTCTTTATTAACAGGTTTTTTCCGGGCTATTTAAATATCTCAATAGATTCGTTTCTTAAACTCTAGTATACAATATAAATAGTCACACTGGATGAGGAGGAGGCAGGAGAGAAAACAGAGAAATAATTTAAACATCCCCTTAAAAACTGCAGTAATTATGCTGCCAGCAATGACAGTCTACATTCTACAAATCAAATAGTTTATCTCCTACATTTCTTTGTGGTTCAGTAATGCTTTATGTGAGTGACTGTCATTGTCAGTTATCATAGATAATAACCTGCTTTTAAGATAGAAAAAATATAGGAAATAGGAAATCGGGAAAAACACACAAATGAATAAAGCATCAAAAGAAATGCAGTTCTACTAACATTTATTTTTCTACAAGAGGCATTCTATTACTTTTGGTTTCTTTAGCAACAGTGATTTTAAGTTTCTCTAATTTTTAAAGGAATTTTCAGGTAGAACTTAAACCTTAGGACTAACTACATTGGAGCTGAGGGTGAAATGGGTGAAGGTGATCAATAATACAAACTTCCAGGGATGCCTGGGTGGCTCAGTCAGTTAAGCATCTGCCTTCCACTCAGGTCATGAGCCCAGGGTCCACTCAGGTCATGAGCCCAGGGTCCTGGGATCGAGCCCCGAGTCAGGCCCCCTGCTCAGTGGGGAGCCTGCTTCTCCTTCTCCCTCTGCTCCTCTCCCCTGCTCTCTCTCTCTCAAATAAAGAAATAAAATCTTTTAAAATAATAACCTTTCAGTTATAAAAAAAAAAAAAAAAGATTAATCCTGCCTATGATCTCACCTGTGCTGTATTTACATCTACGTTAATTAAGTACATATATATGATCCTAAGTGATCTCCACCACCCTTTTTCTATTACTAATCTAGAACTACATTCCCATTTTCACCACAGATACTCTACAATTCCGAAGTGGGTCCTGGATTTCTTCATACTGCCACTATTCAGTCTTGGCAGAAAAATCTCTCAAAAAGTGATGTATATGGATAAGGGTGAATGCACTAGAAGACCCTAAAGTCTCCAGGATGGAAATAAGTTTCAGAACAAATGCTGCCCAGAAATGTGCTGAGGATTCCAAGACAGAAACCATTTTATGTAATGCATGGATCTTTAAAATATTTGAGAGAGATGAAACCTATAAAATTCAGCAACTACTAAACCAGTTTGTTACAACATTCTGCAAGTAGTCCTCTAAAAAAGAGTTAATTTAGAATTTCTTATCCTTGCTTAAAACAAACCTTTTAAAGGACTTACCTGTTGTACTATTTGATGGTATCCATTAAGTATTGCTCTCAGTTGCCAACTACATAATAACCTAAAATTTTAATGAAACAAAATGGTTTGTTCATTGTTCAGAATTAAAAGGAAAAAACTTATTTGTATGCTAACACAAACATGCACGTACAAAGAAAAGAATGACATAAATATAATTCTGACAAGTTAATAAAATTTTTACCACTGATACTGTTGAGCGTCTTGTCTTCAAACTGTCGGTAATAATTTTATTTCAAAATATAAATAACTGCAATCAGTAAATGACATGCAAACAGTAAACCTTTTTTTAACATATCCAAAGCATAATTTTCTACTGAACTAGATTCTTCTCTAAGGTAGGTTAAATAAACCATTTTGATCATAATATACAGAGCTTGTATTTCAGAAAGCATATGTAGCAATATAATCAAATTTAAGATTAATGTGAAAGATACTTTTAACTGTGTAAGTAGTCGTTAGTGTTCATCTATCCACTAGCTCACCTCAGCTGTGCTCTCAATATTGCTTAAGTAATTCTAAGAACTGCTTTTCCTTACCCGGAAGTAGGAAGCCCCTCTGATTCCCCAGTTATAGCCCTTTCAGACCCTCTTCCATTTTGCTATGTAAACCCCATTTCCACCCCTATTTTCTCTCTTAATGGCAAAGTTCATTCAACTGCCCATGGGAAAACTCCCTCTCCATATGTACTTTCCATCCCTTGCCAACAACTTGGTCGTATCAGTTCATTAATCATCACTTTATTGTGATATTCTTATTTTCTGCTAGTTCTTTCAATGAAATATATTAATTTGCTCAAGCAAATCTCAAAAAAACAAGATCACTGTAACTCTTCCTTGACTGCACACCCTTCTCTACCACTCCTTTTCTTCAAAATACAGTTGATCCTTAAACAACACTGGTTGAACTGCACAGGTCCACTTACACACAGTTTAATAAAGATACACACAGTACTGCAAACACATTTCCTCTTATGATTTTCTTAGTAAGATTCTCTTTTCTCTAGCATGGTTTAAGAACAGTCTAGAATATATACAACGTACAGAATACAAGTGTTAAACAGTTTGTTCATGTTATTGGTAAGGTTTCTGGTCAACAGCATGCTATTAAATTTTTGCAGAATCAAAAGTTACACGCAAATTTTCAAGTGCATGAGGGGTTGGTGCCCCTGACCCCTGGGCTCTTCAAGGGTCAACTGCAGTTTATACTGTTTACGTTTCCTTTCTACTCACCACTCCAAAACCCAGCACAATCTGGCTTCTGCCACTGTGTGAAACCTAATTTAACCTGATCCCTCTGCGATACTCAGCAATACAAACCATTTCTTTGTTAAGCCTCTATTCGGTTTCAGTGACAACTATCCAGATTTTCCTCTTGCTTCTTTGGTCAATCCTTAGTCTTCTTCCAAGTTCCTCTTTATTTATCAGTTCTTTACATGTTGGTATACTCTCACGTCCTTTAAATGTTGGCTTTCTCTTTTCTCCCCACACTTGCAGGCACTGGAAAGTACCCATACTCACAGCCCCAAATCCCACGCCTACTGTGACTTCTATGTCTCACACTTTAGTTCACACCAATACATTAAACATCTCCTCTTGATATTTCACACCTAATACATCTTAAAATGATGGCTCCTACTTCTCCACTGTGACCTGTTCTCTAGCTTAGTTATCTAGATGAACCAGGAACTTAGAAAACAATCTTCACTCCTCTTTCCTTCTTTTCTCCTACTTCTAATCAGTCACAAAATCCTGTCAATTCTACTCATAAATGTCTCTGGATTCTTCCTCCACTCTTTTCCCAGAGATGTTTAAGAGCAGAAAAAGAGGTTCTAGATGCTACCTAATTTCCAGTCTCATCTCTTGACATTCCTTGATGAGCTGTCTGGATCAACAGATACCTTACACAATTGCTATTTATTTAAACTTTAAAAGGAAAAAAGAATTAGAGAATTAATGTGTTACCTCTGAAAAGTACTTCAGCACAAGGGAAAATAATTTGCAAATGTACATGGATTTGGAAAAATTGGAAATGTTTCTGGTTGACTAATAAGCACTTTAGGCAAAACTCTAATGGTTAGAATAAGCTTTTACAGATTAACTGACTGCCCATCCCACCAAGATGCCTGTATATAACAAAACACTACATCACCTTGCATTCTTCATTTGTAAATCTTCAGGCAACACTACTCTAAGGTGAAAATCACATCCCTGTGGAAGATATTGAAAAAGTTCACTCAAATTTTCATCTTTCACAGTGTTAAGAAAAAGTTAAACAAAATCACAGAGAAAAGGCAATGTTTTCCTTTATTTTCTAAAAGGTATCAACTTTATCCAAACCTTTACATTTGTTAAAATATATGCCACAGAATTTTGCTTTTGAAGGAAAATAATGTAAAAGTGTCAGAAACTTTGTAATCACTGGGAAACCAAAACAAAGATAAGACTTTATTTTTTAAAGAGAATCAATTCACATAACACAAATATTAAGATACTGTTGGTGCAAACAAAGAAATTTAAATATTTCTTATAAACTTGTGAAAAAAGAAATTCAATTGCTTTGACTATGGAAGAAAAACATCACAGTGTAAAATAAGAATATGTAATACATTACAGACTTCATATTTTCAATGTCCTCATTTTAATAAAATGAAAATATATTTAGTTCCACAATCTGAACATACAGACATGAAAGAAGTATTTTCAAAAAATAGAATATTTAATTCTCCCATATTCGTGGGCCTTTAATAAAAACACTAATATTTATTTTAATTTAAATATTTACTAGCTATACATTTGAATATACCAAATTTTACTCGAGTCTAAGAAAAGAACTGTTCTGAGAAATATATTCAGTTTCACTTTCTTGACAAAGTGAATGGGTAAGCAGCTTAAACTTTATATCTTAAATAGGATAATACACATGATCTGAGCAAAGGTAAGCAGAAAAAGACAAACAAATATAATCTTTTACTCCAACAATATAAAATGAAAAAGAGTAATAAAATTCTCGAAAAATAATCACCATGAGAATTTTAGCACAGGCTCCCTCAAAGCAGATTCAAAACTAAAGGAACACAATTAAATGTACCCCATAACCTTTACTTTCATGATAATATTACAGTTCTGACTTTCATTACATTTAAATGTCCTTTAAAAAAATGAAACAAAATGTACTACTGACCTTTTCAAAAGGTCAAGTAACAATAATTCACTATTTCATTAAAGCACTAGAAGGTATTATGTAGTAACTTTAAGCTAACTTTATAGACATCCCACACATAGGTGTAAGAACAATCTGGAATTCAGAATGTACATGAAAAATAGCAAAACTACTCTACTGATCTGTTATCTGAAAGAATAAAATTCCAAAGTCCCTTATTTGCAAAATCCAGCCATTTTAAAAGGTCAAATGCTATGTTACATGCCATAATATTTTTGATTCAAGAAAATGTCCAAAATTAGCTTTTCTAGTTAAAGAATATAAAAAATATAATTGCTCTCAAGAAGCAAGTCCTCCAGGTTGTAGGGAACAAAGTACTGACAGTTGCCTAAATCTGAATTTCTCCATATATCCTCCCAAATAGATCAGTATTAAGAACATCTAATAAAACAGGGGCAACTGAGTGGCTCAGCCAGTTACGTGTTCAACTTTTGGTTTGAGCTCAGGTCTTGATCTCAGGGTTATGAGATCAAGCCCCACACTGGGCTCCACACTCAGCTTGAGATTCTCTCCCTTTCCCTCTGCACCCACCACCCAACTCTCTCTTTAAAATAAATAAAATAAAAAACAAAAACAAAAATCACCCTAAACACAAAAGTCAAGAAGCAACCTTGGAAAAGAAATACACAAGTAGAAGATGATAAAAAGGCAGGTAGAGACATCCTGTGGAAACTGGGTGTTAGGAGGAAAAAGTAAGAGTGGGAAACTGAGGCTCTTCTAAAACAAAATAAAGACATTCAACTCCACCCTCAGCACTACTTAAAAAATTATCCATTAAATAACTGCACTTTGCTTCACCTCCAGAAGAAAAGTATTCTTAAACTAAGACTATTTTATAAAATAGGGCCAACAACCAAATCCACAAAGATACTGTTTTCATCAATGCCAAGCTACTATGAGTCAAAATCAGAATAAAAGAAAACATTTCAAGTGATGATGATTCCCCATACAAGCAAAAAACACAAGGCATAAACAAATTACAATACTGAATTATATTAGTAGTAGTAAGCATTTGTACGCAGACTCAAAAATTCAAACAACTATGAACAGAAATTAAGGGAAAAAAAGTTAGTTCAAAAAAAAGGTATTAGAAGAACAAATAAGTGCTCAAGGAAGAATAAAGTAAAATAAAAATTATGTAAGAGGCAGGGCGCCTGGATAGCTCAGGTGTTAAAGCACAGGCTCTTGATCTCAGGGCTGTGAGTTTGAGCCCCAAGTTGGGGGGAGACAATATTTAAAATAAAATGGTTAAAAGTGGCAAACGTTATGTGTACTTTATCCCAATAAAAATTTTTAAGATTTATTTTAGAAAGAGAAAGAAGGTGAGCAGGGGGAGGGGCAGAAGGAGTGAAAGACAGAGTCCTAAGAAGAGTCTGTGCTAAGTACGGAACCCAATGCAGGGCTCGATCCCATGACCCTGAGATCATGACCTGAGCCAAAACCAAGAGTTGGATACTTAAAAGACTGTGCCAGCCAGGTGCCACCCCCAATAAAAAATTTTTTTTAATTTCTTAAGGGCAAAGAAAAAGCTAGAAAATTACCAAATGAGAAAAAATAAATAAAAACCATCAGAGAAAAGCAGTTGAAGTGGAAAAAGGTAAAGAAAATCTAATATACAAAGAATTGGAGACCTTGGAAAGGAAAACAAAAGAGCAGAAAAGAATATTTTAAATTATAATCTAAGTATACTTTCCGGAAATTCACATAATGAGAAGAACAACTGAACATGTGAGAAATGAGTCCTAATGACCCACTCTGAAATGTACCTTAATATGAAGACTTTAAAGTCCATAGCTTATGAGACCAAATAATATATGGGAAATAGAATAAAAGTAGCATCACACTTCTCAAAGCAAGATTTTTAAAAGCGACTATGGAATAGAAACAGAGGAATTCTGCTTCTAGCTATGATGGAATAACAGTGGTAGGATTTACCTTCCCACATTAACTAAAAACTGGACAAAATATATGAAACAATGATGTTCAGACATCAAATAGGCAACAAAAAACAGTGATTGGAAAGAAGGGAAACAAATGAGAAAATCTTTATAATTATCCTGTCTTACTACCTGGAGAATTTTCAAGCTTCACAGCAAAGATGGAGAACCAAATGGAGAATGGAGCCTGACATTTTTCCCTGACAAGGGCGTGAGTTAGGGGAGGCAAAGACATGTATAATTCACAATGTACAGCACCAAAGAAGGCCATATATGAAGAAGAGACAACTGTCCAGAGAATAAACCTAGACAAGACCAGTGTATTGCTGCGAAAGTGTCATCAGCTAAGTATGATTGCTTCATGTATGTGAGAAAACCACCCAAAGCCAGGGAATCATGAGAATGGAACATGAAAAACAATCTCAGAGCTCACACAAGGCTGGGAGTAGTCATCTTTCCTCTCAAAAAGAGTAGAAAACCTTGTACTATAAAAGTTATCATTAAAGTGAATACTCTGGGAGTGCCTGTGTGGCTCAGTCAATTAACAATCTGCTTTCAGCTAGGGTCATGATCTCAGGGCCCTGGATCGAGCCCCACATCGGGGCTCCCTGCTCAGTGGGGAACCTGCTTCTCCTCTCCCTCTGCAGCTCCCCCTGCTTATGCGCTCATGTTCTCTGTCAAACAAATGAATAAAATCTTAAAAAAAAAAAAAAAAAAAAAGAGAGAATACTCTGAAGAATACTGCCTAAGTGGTAGAGCCAAATTAATCTAGGCTAAAATCTGTTTTGATTCTGCCTAACAAAGCTTAGAAGCAAACTATGAAAAGCTTAAACTGTTTCCAAATAATTTAACTACAGCTTAGAATAAATCAAGAATATTTAAGAGAATAAAATTATCTAGCACACAATAATTGGAATGCACAGTATCTGGCATCCAATCAAAATATCTCAGGCATGCAAAGAAACAGGAAAATAAGATTCATAATGAAGAGGGGAAGAAAAAAAAATCAAGAGAAATACAAAAATGGCAGATGATAGAATTGCTTTAAAAAATTTCAACAGTGATAACTACATATGTTCAAGAAGGTAGAGAAAAGCATGAGTATGCTAAATAGAACATGAAAGATAAAGACAGACCCAAATGAAAGTGATGAAAAATACAATGTCTGAGATGCTAGGGAGTATTAACAGCAGATTAAGTCTTGCAAAAGAAGATATTAGGGTACCTGAAGGCACAGAACATTCAAAATAAAAACAGAGAAAGACACTGAAACAAACAATGAAAAAGAACAGAAGCATTAGTGAATTATGGAACAATTTTTAAATGGCCTACTATATATGTATTTTGAGTCCCCAAAACAAAAGAAGGAGAAGAAGGAACAAAAAAATTTTTGAAGAAATAATAGCTGAAGTTTTCCCCAAATTAAATGAAAATATATACTCACAAATCCAAAAAGCTCCACAAACCCTATGGAGGAAAATCATGAAGAAAACTACACCAGGGTACATTATAATATAATTGACAAAAACCAATGATAAAAAGAAAAATCTTAAAAGCAGTCAAAGAAAAACAACACACCACTTACAGAGGAACAAAAACAAACAGTTTTCTCATAGGAAATAATGCAAGAGAATTAAGCAACATCTGTAAAGTATGAAAAGAAAAAAAAATAAATCTAGAGTTTTATACCTAGTATAAGTACCTTTCAAAAGGTCAATATGTCAGACATAAAATCACTGAAAAAATTTATCAGTACAAGACATGCACTACAAGAAATGTTAGAGGAATAACTTGAGGGAGAAAGTAAATGAAACAGAAGAGAAATCTAGATATACAACAAAAAGTATCAGAAACAGTAAATACACAGGTAAATACAAAAGTCCTTTTTTCTTATTTTCTAAAATGTCTTTAAAAGGATAACAGTGCTGGGGCGCCTGGGTGGCACAGCGGTTAAGCGTCTGCCTTCGGCTCAGGGCGTGATCCCGGAGTTATGGGATCGAGCCCCACATCAGGCTCCTCCGCTGGGAGCCTGCTTCTTCCTCTCCCACTCCCCCTGCTTGTGTTCCCTCTCTCGCTGGTTGTCTCTATCTCTGTTGAATAAATAAATAAAATCTTTAAAAAAAAAAAAAAAGGATAACAGTGCCAAAACTGGACAGTTTGAACAAATAAATAAGTACTGGATTACAACCCAAAGTGTAAGATAAATATCTATGAGTCCATACTGATATAAATGATTGATTTAATAAATGAGGGAGTTAAGGAATAAACTAACCAGAGAAGGGAAAGACCCAATATTCTGAAAACTATGTAATAATGAAAGAAATTGAAGACCAGGGAATAAAAAGAAAAAGACATTCCATCCTCAACAACTGGAAGAACAGATATTGTTAAAATGTCTATATATAGAATATGCAATAGGAAAAAAGACAGTCTCTTCAACAAATGGTATTGGGGAAACTGGACAGCTACACGCAAAAGAACAAAACTGGACTACTTCCATACACAAAAATAAACTCAAAGTGGATTAAAGACCTAAATGTGAAATGAAACCATAAAATCCTAGAAGAGAACACAGACAGTAATTTCTCTGACATCACCCACAGCAACATTTTTCTAAATAGGTCTCCTGAGTCAAGGGAAACAAAAATAAACTGTTGGGACTACATCAAAATAAAGACTGTGCACAGCAAAGGAAGCAATCAACAGAACTAAAAGGCAATATACTAAATGAGAGAAGATATTTGCAAATGACATACCTGATAAAGGATTAGTATCCAAAACATAAAGAACTTATACAAATGAATACACATCAAAAAAAAAAAAACCCAAATAATCCAATTAGAAAATGGGCAGAAGACATGAACAAACATTTCTCCAAGACATACAGATGGCTAAGACACATGAAAAGATAGACGCTCAACATCACTAATCATCAGGGAACTACAAACCAAAACTACAAAGAGATTATCACTTCATACCTGTCAGAGTGGCTATAATCAACAACACAAGAAACAACAAGTTTTGGCGAGGACGTGGAAAAAAAGGAACACTCCTTCCACTGCTGGTGGAAATGCAAACTGGCGCAACCATTCTGGAAGACACTCTGGAGGTTCCTCAAAAAAGTTTAAAATAGAACTACCCTATGATCCAGTAATTACACTACTAAGTATATACCTAAAAATTACAAAAACACTAATTAAAAGGATACATGCACCCTTATGTTTATTATAGCATTATTTATAATAGCTAATTTCAGAAGCAGCTCAAGTGTCCACTGACGGATGAATGGATAAAAATGGTACATATATACAATGGAATATTACACAGCCATAAAAAAAGAATGAAATCTTGGCATCTCCAGCAACCTGAATGGAACCAGTGAGTACAATGCTAAGTGAACTAAGTCATTTAAGAAAGACAAATACCAATGATTTCACTCACATATGGAATTCAAGAAATTAAAACAAATGAGCAAAGAAAAAAAAATAGAGACAAACCAAGAAAACAGACTCTTAACTACGGAGAACTGATGGTTACCTGAGGGGAAGTGGTGGGGGAGGAGGGATGGATGAAATAGTGATGGGGATTAAAGAGTACAGTTATCATGATGAGAACTGAGTAATGTATAGAATTGCTGAATTACTATATTGTACACCTGAAACTAATAGAACATTGTATATTATCTATATTGGAATTAAATTTAAAAACTTAAATAAGGGAGTTAAACTAACCTTCCTTACAGAAGAATTCCAGGTAAATTATATATTCTACCTTAAAAGAGGGGGAGCATAACCCCTCACTCCTTAAGTGGGAGCAACTCATGGAGATTTCCTTCCAAAGAGTAAGTATGGAAAGGGAAGAAGAGTTAACTCTGCAGTACAGAAACCTGACAAACACTACTTTAGCCAACGTCAACATCAACAGTGGTAAATCACTGATAGTTTGCTCCTTTTATATCAGGTAATGAAATGGTACTTAAACCCTGCAATGTTCCTCTCAAAAACCAATAACCAATAACATAAATCAATGGAACAGGATAGAAAACCAGAAATGAATCCACTATAAAACTGTCCTTAAAAAATAAAAATCTCTTAATAAAGGAAGATAATTGTTTAAAAGAAAATAAAAATGTATTGGGAGGGTTACAAGATAAATAGAAATAAAATATATGTCAGCAACAGCACAAAAGCCAGGGGATAGGAAACAGTACATATACTGTCTTATACTGTGAGTGGTATACTTGAAAACAGATTGTGGTAAATTACATTTGCATATTGTAAACCCTAAAACAAACACTAAAAAAGAGACAAAGTGATATAGCTGATAAACCAATAGTGCATATAAAATATAATCCTAATATTACTTTGAGGTAAACATGACAAGTTTAAGATGCATACTATAAACCCTAAAGCAACTGATTAAGGGGAAAAATAGCTAATAAGCTGATAGAGGAAATAATATGCAAGTATACTGTATAATATATAATGAAAATGCAGAAAAATTGGAAAAAGATAAACAAAAGAAAAGAAACAAACACAGGACAAATAGAAAACAAGCAGCAAGATATTAGCTTTAAACCCAACCATATCAGTCAACACATTAAATGTAAATGGTCTAAACACCTCCAAGTAAAAAGCAGTGATTGTTAGATTAAAAAAAAAAAATCAAGATCCAGAAGAAATCCCCTTTAAAGACACAAATAGGTATAAAATAAAGAATGGAAAATGAGTAAGCCATGCCAACACTAATCAAGAAAAAAAAGCTTGAGTCACTATACTAATATCAGAAAATAGAGATTCTTTTTTTTTTTTTTTTAAAGATTTTATTTATTTATGTGACAGAGAGACAGCCAGCGAGAGAGGGAACACAGCAGGCGAGTGAGAGAGGAAGAAGCAGGCTCCTAGCGGAGGAGCCCGATGTAGGACTCGATCCCGGAACGCCGGGATCACGCCCTGAGCCGAAGGCAGACGCTTTAACGACTGCGCTACCCAGGCGCCCCAGAAAATAGAGATTCTACAACCAAGATTACCAGAGATAAAAAGGGTCATTTCACAATCATTAAAAAAAAAAAAAAAAAAAACAGTTCCAGTTCAAGAGTGCTCAACAATCCTAAAGGCTTATGTACCTAACAAAAGAACTTCAAAATATATGAAGCAAAAACTGACAGAACTGAAAGTAGAAATTGAACAATAATTACAGTTGGGGATTTTCAATACCCCCTTGCATTAATAAAGTAGACAGAAAATCAGTGAGCATATAAAAAACTCAAATAGCATTATGAACCAACTTGACCTGACATTATAGAACAATCACCCAACAGCAGCAGAATGCACATTCTTTTCAAATACAGACATAACATTTACCAAGACAGGCCATATTCTATGCCATAAACTCAGTGCCAATATATTTAATAGAATTTAAATCTTACAAATTATGCTGTAACCAATATGAAACTAAATTATAAATCAGTATCAAAAAGATATCTGGAAAATACTAGAATATTTAGAAAGATATATAGTTGTTCTAAGTAACCCATGGGTCAAAAAAGAAACTAACAAGTATTTTGAACTGAAAAAAAAAATGAAAATGTAACATACCAAAATATGTGTGATAGAGTCAAAGTAGTGTCTGAAGAAAAATTTACAGCACTAACCATCTATATTATAAAACAAGAAAGTTCTCATTATCAATGAGCTGATCTTCCACCTGAAAAAACAAGGAAACTTAACACACACACACGCACACACACACACACACACACACACACACACACAAAGCAAAGAGAGACATAGAAAAATAAGAAAAATCAATAAAATCAAAAGTAGGTTCTTTGAAGAGATCAATAAAATATATACTCCTCTATCCAGTTGCACCAGGAAAAACAGGCACAAAATACCATCAGGAATGGGAACAAGAGGTTATCTATAAAACATGTCCATAATTTCTTTGATATTTCTACCTTTAAGAGTTGGTGCCTCATTTCCCTCCTTTTGAATATGGACTAGATTTGAGACTTGCTATAAAAAACAGAATACAGCAGAAGTAAATATGTGTAACTTCAGAGACTAGTACCTTTTCTCCAAAGGTACTGTGCAGCTAGCTTTATGTTTGATCTGTTTTCTCACTCAGGGAAGCCATGTCGTGAGGACCCTATGGAGGTCTATTCAGTACGGAACTGAAGCCTCCAAGTCAAGAGAAGTAGAAAACAGAGGGCTCCATCCAATAGGCATGTGAATGAGCTATCCTGGAAGCAAATCTATCAGCTCTACTCAAGCCTTTAGAGAAATGGCATACTAGCTAACATCTTCATTACAAGTTCATGAGAAACACTGATCCAGAACCATCAACCTAAATAGCTTTCAAACTCCTGATCTATAGGAAAGGTGAGATAATAAATGTTTGTTGTTCTAAGTCACGAAGACTTGGAATAGGTAGTTATGCAGCAAAAGATAACCAATATAGTGAACATCATTACAGATCCTAAATAAGTTCATTAAAAGGATAAGAGAATATTATGAAGTAATATTTAAGCCAATGAATTCAAAAATCTAGATGAAATGAACAAATTCCTTAAAGGAAACAAACTGCCAAGCTCACTCAAAAGAAAAGGAATAACCCAATTGAGAAAATATCTTCTTTAAATCACAGGGATCATTTTCTCTCTCTCTCTCTCTCTCTCTCACATACACACACACACACACACACACACACACACAATCAGTAAGTTTCACAGACTATAATTTTTAGAAACAATATTATCTAATCACAAAACTAGAAATAACAAAATTAATAATCAAAAAAGACTTTCATGAGAAAAATTTTTACGACCTCTATTAAGTAACTCCTGAGTGAAAGGGACCTACAAAGTAAAATTATGTAAGTACTAAAAAATGATTATGACAAAACACTACATGTCAGCATATACAGCATACTTTAAAAATAGTGGTAAGGGGAAAATGCAGAGCCTTAAAAACTTGTATCAATAAAAATGTGCTCTCACAACCAAATCTGGGAGAATTTAAGCATCAAAATAAATAAGGAAAGTAATGCTTACAATCCATTAAATTATTTTTAAAACCTATGATTCCCTTCTGATACAAGTGGGGAAAAAGAGAGGGTTACTCCTTACAATAAAATGACAATAAATAAAGAAGAAATAATGGAGTTAGAAAAATCATCATTTGGCAACCACCACAGTATTAACTGGCTCAATCAAGATGCTAAAACTGGTGTGTATACCTGAAAGTTTGATGTCTCAGAGTAGCTCTCTAAAAGTACTTATGAATTACAAATGGAAAATCTGGCACATGCCATCTTAAAGAGGTGATCAGAGGTAACATCAATGTGAACAAATGACTTCATGTGCCCTAAAAAGCACACAACATTCTTTCTGTGTCATCCATCGAAATTACATAATCTGAATTTAATGATGAGGAAGTATCAGTCAAACCCAAACTGAGGGACATTGTTCCTAATATCCAAACCACATTCTTAAAAAACGTCAAGTTCATAAAAAGCAAAGAGCCTAAGGAACTATTCCAGATTAAAGAGATAGGACAACTAAATGCAATGTGATACCTTCCAACTAAATATAATGTGGTATCTTATCTTACATCAGATAAAAGGAGGCTGGAAAGGGGTACAAAATATGTAATTGCAACATTAATGAAATCTGAATTTGGCCTCCAGATAATGGCATTATAACATGATTAAATTTCCTGATTTTGGTTAACTGTACTGTGTATATATAGGAGTGTGTCCTTGTTCTCATGAAATATATGCTGAAGTACTTAAGAACAGAGAGGCTCTATGTCTGCAACCTAATCTCAAACTGTTCAGAAAAAGGAGTGTGTGTGTGTGTGTAGTGTGTACATATATACGTATATATAATGTACATATATACGTATCTATAATGTACATATGTATGTATATATGTACAATATGTATATACATATATATCTCCACCCACATATATATACGCAGAATAAAATCAAATGGGACAAAAGTAAAAAGGTGAATCTGGGTAATCTTCATATATACTTGTTATTTTCTGTAAATCTGAAATTATATACAAGACAAACATTTTTAAAGAAAATCAGCCCTCATCAAACAAAACAATGTTAAATAATGTGTTTAGGTTAAGAAATCAGAATTGTAGCTACAGCAAGGGTCACATGAAAATTTCATCTAATCTCAATTCTGATGTACACGTTTTCTAAGAGGCTTTAGCAGATAGGCACATGTAAGACAAACCACTTTCCTTAAAATGCCTAAAATTAGGTATAACATGGCTCCTGATAAAAATGTAACTTAATATCTCTTTAATTTTTCTAAACGTTGTCTGAAAATGAATCTTGTTTTCATCTATATAATTCAAGACTGATATTTCCAATTCGGGAAAGAAAAAGTGGATTACCTTTACTCCAGAAAAGATAATGAAATTGAGCCTCTACTTTCTGGGATGGTCACAGTGAATTTAAAGAAAAATGAATAAATCCATATGTACCCTCTAAAACCTTTCCTTAATCACAGTGCATTCTGGCTGGTTCTACACTTCATATTCTGAGGGGTGGGTAAAAGTTTCATTCAGTAAGTAAATTTGATAATTCACTCAGTATTTTTGAGAGATTACTATAGGTTTTGAGTAAACTTCAAAACATATGGTAATTCCTAGGATATGGCCCCTATCCTCAAAAAGTGTGTGTGCTGGTGGGGTAGAGGGTGAAACAGGTTAAGTTTGTGCTTTTGAAGGCACAAACGCCCAGTCATAAAATAAGTTACAGGGATGTAAAGTACCGCATGGCAACTATAGTTAATACTGTATTGCACATCTGAAAGATGCTAAGAGACTTATCTTAAAAGTTCTCATCATAAGGAGGGCACATGGGTGGCTCAGTCCGTTAGGTGGCCTACTCTAGATTTTGGCTCAGGTCAGGATCTCAAGGTTCTGGGATCAGGCTCTATCTAGCCCGGCTTGGCACTCAGCAAGGAGTCTGCTTGAGAAGTCTTGCTCTCCAGTCCTGCTCCTCCCTGCATTTGCATCCACGTGCTCTCTCAAATAAATAAATCTCAAAAAAAAAAAAAATTCTCATAAGAAAAAAAATTCTATAACTTCATATGATGAATCTGATGAACAACTAGACTTACCGTGATCATTTCACGAAATATACATGTATCAAATCATTATGTTGTACACCTGAAACTTATGTTGAGGGCAGTTATACTTAAAAAAAAAAAAAAGAGCAAGAAACAGGCTTCTCTTTAAAGTTAAATTAAGTATCAAGCTTTCAAATACCCAATACTCAAACACTTAAATATTTCTGAAAGTTGAAAGTATTCTCTTAATCACTATAATTAAGAGTTAAATTTTATCTCCATCCTACTCTCTTAACGCTGACAATGTTTTGATGAGGATTGTTGAATGGAGTGAGTGTTAATCAAGGTAAGGTGGAGCAATGCAATTACTCATTTTCCTTTCAGAAAATAAAAATAATTCTAAGAATAGAAATTTTTACTCATCACCATATTTTCTTCAAATTTTCTGGTTAATTACTAAATTTTAAATTTATTATGACAAAATTACATAATTTGTGTTTCTATATAACTGAGTTCAAATAACTGAAAATGTGCATGTCTATAAAAGATTCATACATATTTTTCCAGAAAATACAGTTCTGTTTCAATGTTAAGTTGTTTAAAAATGACCACTTTGTTTCTTTCCTCTTCCAAAATTTCTTACTTCACACAGCAAATCAAATCCCCAGGTTAGTCAGTCACGTGTTATATTTTATAGCTAAAAGGTACTGCTGGTAATCCAACCTATTCATGACCCATATCACAAGCTGCGGGTGGTTAATTTGTGTGTAGTTTCACCAACTTTTCCTCAAGCAAAATGTTAATTTTAAAAGACAAAAAAAAAAAAAACAAAAAAACAACCCGTATGGTGCTGGTGACAGAGGTGGCACGATGTTGAGTATAAGGGTCTGGGAGCAAAAATCAATCCTCAGAATTCTAACCTAGGGTATCTTGTTGCAATGTAGAGAGAGGAGCAAAATGCAGGAGTGGAATCTGATAGCCTCGCTTTCAGGGGCTCTGGCGATCATGGACAAGTAACTTAACCTGTCCACTTTCCCGTGCCCTGATTTACTCAACTATGAAGACTGAGAAAGATTTCTTTTAATTCTGCCTCACAGGGCCGAGGATTAGTGAGATAACGTACTTGGAAAGCACTTTGTAAACTTCAACCCTGTACACGTGTGTTACTATGTGTAATAAACTCCACCAGAGAAACCGCCTGGACTCAGGAAAGGTAATTAATTCTGCTGTCAAGACTCCGTACAAAATATCGCTATGGATGTGCTCAGGTACACACGACTTAGTTGAGAGCCAAAAGGAGACTTTCCTCCAAAATATATTTTTACAGGAAAAACGGCTATAATTTGCACGGATTCCCTGGTGAACGGCCGGCCACCAACCTTCATGGAGCCTTGGGAGGGGGGTGTTAGAAACGAGGTAAAAATTTGCAAAATAAACATACAAATCAGTTAAAGGTGGGACAGACGCTGAATTAAAACGGAGGCGGAACTCAGGCAGCGGGAGCGAGGGGGCGTGGCCCTCCGCCCCGCCCCCAGCTCCAGTCCTGCACGGAGCTCCTTTCGCGGCGTCCCTGGCCGCGACCCTGGCCCAGGCACGGACGCGGTAGCGAGTGGCAGGTTGCCAACAACCGCAGAAGTCCTCAAACCTCTACTCTCCGAGAAGCCGTTATGCGCCTCTCCTCTCAATCCCCACACGGTTAAGGGCCCCTAACCGCTCCCGTAACTGACTTCCAGGGGCGGAGCTGCGCCGCGAAAAGGAGGCCCTCCTAGCAATCGAGCAACAAGCGGGCGGGTACCTGAACCGAAATGAATCCTTCGTACACGGTTTTCGCCCGGTTCTGAGGCAGAAGCAGCGGGCACTGGCGCAACAGGCTCGCTTCCATCTCCGCCATGGTTCGCAGTCCGTGGAGCCGCAAGGGGTTTATCTGCTGGCCGGGCCCCGCACATGCGCAGTCGTGCCTGCGCCGGAGCTCGGAGGGGCGGAAACCTGGTCTTTGGCGGGAAAAAGCCTCGAAGACGCCCCGGAGTGAAATTAAGGTCCGGTGCTAGTCGGGGCACCTGGACTCAGGCCCAGCCAGAGTAGATGTGGCTCGGCAGGAGGCAGCATTGGCCCCAACAGGGCACAGGGAAGATTGTTCTCAGGTTTATAGATCTAACTGAACAAGATCATTCCAGCCTTGATTGTCCCAAGAACCCTTTTGGTAATTTTGTTTGATTTTATTGAAAGACTGATAGAATTTATGTGCAGTTGCATTTCTTCCCGCATAAAATGGGACTGCTGCAACTTTGAGATTGCATTTCTTCCAGCATAAGATTGTTTGCACCATCTGGATGTTGTAGTATCTCTTTTACCCTGAACCTGCCTCCACTCCCCTTCTTCACTGTAATCCATCTGTCCCCTATTGGCCTGTTCTACAGGATTTCCTGTATGCCCTCAGCATACAGAATAATGTATTATTTTGTGCATATTATTATATAATGTCCGATAATCCATTCAATATATGCAACATAATTCTATGGTTTACCAAGTTTAGTCAGACACTAATGTATGAGATGCACAAATGTGTGTGTGTATACATATATATATACACACACATATATCTCCAGACTCAAGTCAACACTATACTCAGTTTTGGTGCACTGCACTCACAAATATCTAAAGGCAAAACATGAGGGAAGATTGCTGATTAACTTGATGAGCCAAAGTTAATTTTTCTTTGACAACCCTTTCTATACATTTTTTAAACTCAGGACTGGCAATTAGCCATTTCCTTTTACTAAGAGTTGATTAAATAAGTAACATTACTATTTACCACAAAATCATTTAATATCCCAATCAGTATCCAAATGCATTACATTTCTGAGCCCTAGTATTTTCAAAACATCATTGTAATACACCAAGGCTATGGAAAGATGAATAAGATGTACTCCCTCCCATCTTTATTGCCTTCACAATAGAATTTGACTTCTTGAAGATTAAAGTTGCACACTTGTTACAGTATTCTGGATACTTAGGGGAAAGCAAGGATATTGCAGCAGTGGTTAGATATAAATTACACTAAAGCAGTGGTTCTTAAAATGTGATCTTAGAACCAGTAGCATCAGTAACACCTGGGAACTTTGTAGAGATGCAAATTTCACTCCTCTATCTCAGATCTAGGGAATCCTAAACTCTGGAAGTGAGGTCTAACCATCTGTGTTTTAACAAGCCCCCCAGGTGATGGTGATGCACACTGAAGTTTGAGAATTTCCTCAGGAATGTGACCTACACACACTCAATTATGCAACTCATTCCTTAAGAATGATACTGTGTTCAACCATCACAATCACGTTAAACTATTTACAGGTGCCCAGGCTAGATCCCTGACTAGTGGTTCTCAAAATGTGGCCCTTGAACCGGCATCATCAGCATCACCTGGGACCATGTCTGCCCAGACCAACTGAATCTCAATTCTAGGAGACAAGCTCAGCAATCTGTTTTAACAAGCATATGCTTAATACCTCTGTGTTTTAACAAAGGGTTCTGATGCATACTAAAGTTTGAAAATCATTACCCTAGACTTAGTGAAATTATATTTTCACACCTAATTCTGTTGTGCAGTTGTTGAAAGTCATTGCACTAATCAAGTGAATAATTGTCAAAGGTTTTATAGTTCTGAGTTACCTAGCCACATTGTAAAGGTTTAGAAGATATTAGTACAAAAATAAACATAGTTTATTAGTGTCAAACCATTATTTAAGAGACCTTCTTAATACAGAGATCATTTTAATTATAAGAGGAGAAACTTTTAAAAAAAAAAAAAAGCTAGAAGATTAGTCACAATCTGGGTCTGATATTAGAAAGCTGAAATTTTCTTGGCTTCTATGATGGTCTCAAGACCACTACTAGAGTCCTAACCATCTGAATAGATAGAAGAGCAATGATAGTTTTCCCAGAGGTCCTTTTGAGCAAGTCTTATGTCACATTTGCCATCCCATATGCAAAGGGTCTGGGAAACACAGGTTTACGGCTAAATATATTGCTTAGAATTGTGTTAGTAAGAATAAAGGAGAGAATGGTTGAGATGGGCTGCTTTCCACTTCTGCAACAGTGCAAAATCTACCTGACTCCCCCAAGAAAAACAAAAAAGATTTTAACTTTATTGACATTGCATTATTAATGAAATGCATACTTTATATGATAAATTTTCATGTATGTGTACTTCTAAAGATTTTCCTGTGTTTTCTATTTTTTCAAGATGATTTTTCCTTCAAAGAGTATTAAAATTAATTTATATTTTGTTGACTAGCTGAAGTGAATATCATCTAAAAAGTATTAAAGATTAGAAATCAGATGAATAAGTAACCTTATAAAAAGCAATAAAGAACCAATTTTACATTTTGGAAGCTTAGTATAATCTACACGGTAATGAAATGTCCTGCAAATAGAATAAGGAAGCCATGAAATTACAAGTATATTTTCATTTGAAAATGTCCTTCACTTCAGCTATGAAAGATAAATAAGTTATGATCGTGGTTGGTGACATTCCTTTAAAGAATCCTTTGTTGGTGGCCATAGGATTGGCTAAAATAGCAATTTTGTTTCTGTTTAGTAAAAGAGAGCAAGTAAAGTAACATGAATTATCCATAACATGGAAATAGATGATTTTATAAATTTTTGAGAAATAACTAAATTAACAAAAATAAATTAAAATTTACTCTAGGGGCAACTAGGTGGCTCTGTTAATTAAGTATCTGACTCTTGATTTCAGCTTGGGTGATGATCTCGGTTCCTGGGATGGAGCCCCGCGTTCAGCTCTGTGCTCAGTGGGGACTCTGCTTAAGGATTCTCTCCCTCCCTCCCGTTCTGTGCCTTCCCCTGTGCTCTCTCTCTCTCTCAAATAAATAAATCTTTAAAAAAAATAAAATAAAATAAAATCCACTCTAAAATTCGGAAGTTTAGAAGTAATTATATACATATATAGTTATTTCAAAATAAAAACATTTTAAGTATCTTTATCAAAAAATTAGTAGTACCCTTTTTATTCTTTAATATTGTACCTATTTAAAGTTAATGTTAGCAGGTCTATGGGGAAACAGATATAATCATACATTGCTGATTATTATGCACAATTCTCAAAATGTTTCTAAAAAGCAATCTACTTATGTACAACAGAAAACATAAAAATTATTTTCTTTTGAACAAATACCACTTATGGGAGTATATCCCAAGAAGATAATCCAAATATGTTTAAATAGGAGATGGCTTAATGTCCAGTAAGTTAGAAATGGTCAATTTATGTAACATGATAGAATGTCTAAAAGCCATTAAAATGACATGTGAACATGTAATATTGGTACATAAAAAGTATATATGAAATCTCGATTATGTGAAAAGAACAAAACAATGTCAAGAGAAAGAGAAGGAACTTACGTAATTAGTTGATATTTTAAAGATAAAAGATCTTTCATTTTTCCATGGACAGCAAATTACTTAACAGTACCATGAATTTTTTAAAAGACGGCATTAGCAAAGATTTTTATAAATGTAAACGCTATCCAACTTAAAAATCAGCTATTGAGTTGGAGGAAGCACAGTAAAATGAAAAGAAGAGTCAGGAAACTTCAAATGCTTGACTTTGTATAAATCATGTTATGATCTATAGGGTCCTTTGCAATCCTAAAAATGCATTTGTAAGAAATGAACAGGCTCGAAAACAATAATCACAGTTAAATATGGATTATCTGAATAATACATCTGAAAAAAAAAACACTTAACTTTGAAAATTTCATGCACATTGTCATTCCACTTAATGAGAATGTGTTTGTGAAATCTAACATGGAATGCTGACATTAGATACTTTCACAATTTTGTCAACAGTTGTAACAAGAAGATAATTTAGACTTGTTCGCTTTTCATTGGACAATAAACACTTTCAGGAAATGATGGAAGAAATTTATGAACCAATTATTACAGCCGGAGATGAAGTTCATGTTCAGTAAGGAGTGAACAGCAACAAAGAACTGAAGCAAACATCTTTACATAAGGGTTTATTATTTTGTTTGATGAATCAAAAGGATTCATCCTTTAGATGTTCGTGTTCAAATTATGAACTAAACACCTTACAAATTCAGATATACATAATCTCCCTTCTGTAGGTACTTACCGTTCAGAAATTATTATGTATCATCAGTTCAAAATTCAAAGCAATTTTATGTACACCTATAGTCATTTCAAAATGACAAAAACATTTTAAGTTTATAAAAAATTAGCAGGACTTAAAATAGCCTTCAAAATCTTAAGTATAAAAATTTTTTAATAAAATAGTTACATTCTTCAAATAGTTCATCTGAGGAGGATTCATTTTAATCTCATTTTCCTTTAGAGGCTAAAATAGGTACGAAGGAAGAGATGTTGTGAAAGGAAAAAGACACAAAGGAACAGAAAATCACATGTCAAAGTTGGCTGGTCCAAGTTTTATAGCTGGAACTCCATATGAAAACTTGACCAACAAAGATAAAAGATGAAATCACACAAATGTTTAGGACTCTTCAGAATACTAGTATTTATTCACTAGACTCATATATTAATATAAATGTATATTTATAGTTTTATACTATCATGTTTCATATAAATTACAATAGTTTAAAAGTTATTTTCTATATTTAAAATTTATCCAACTTTCTGAAAAAGAGTATCTTACCTCACTATAGTGCATGGATTGGTAGAAGTCACAACCTAAATTATGTGCTCTTCCTCAATTGTCCAGAGACTCTAAAAGACAAATGTAAATTCAGAAGAAAATTGAATAGACTTGTTGGATAAGCACTTTCATTCAACAAAGGTAAAGCCTCAGAGGCAATCTGTTCCCAGGAATAGTCTTGGCTTATGCTTTATTTAGTTGATTTTCAACAAACCTAATTTGACTCAAATGCAACTTTATGTACTGTAAAGGACTTCCCAATGAGCAGAATGAAAACTGAATCAAGAAATATTTTCTGCTGCTAGGGCAGGGCCTCCTTATAGTCCCTACCCTGCAGAATTTCCTAACTTCTACTGACAAGTAACTGCTTTGTATCTTCTACTCTTCTTTCCAAATGGGTAAGCTTATTGTATTTATCCTGTCCCCGGTCTACCACTGTATTTTGCATCTGTATGTTTGTATGTGGTGGGGAGGTGGTGGTCGTAACCAGAGGAATCAAAATCCAGATTCTAACGGAAAGGATGTATACCACTGGGGAATCTTGGAGTTTAAAATGAATGCAGTGACAGATGAAATGTTGGGTTGTCTAATTTGGGACTGGGGTTGGGGGTATGTTTTAGGTGTGAGAAGAGGAAGGGTATTTGGTGATCAGAAGAGTAAACTGTAGTGGAGACTGTTATGTGCTCATCTACCCCATTTCCTCTGTCTCCTGGGCCTAAAACTAAACTACATTTCTACCCTCTCTTGCAGGTTGATGTGACCAGGTGACTGAATTGTAGCCAATGGAAAGCGGATGGCTCGTAAAACTTCTCTATGCCTGATTCAACATTGTCTTTCCTTGTTCACTGGCTTGAATCAAAGTATTCTAAAGCCCTTAGGAATGGTGGAGGCATGAGGCAAAAAGAGCTGTGTCTGAAATGTCTTCCAATTGACATGTGTGACGGAAAAATAAACTTCCTTATATTAAGGCACTGAAATTGGGGGTTTCATTTGTTACAATAGCATATAGCATGTATTACTCTAATATGGTGGGCATCAAGTTGCTTCGGTATTTAGATTCCATTAGAGCATTTAAAAGAGTGAAATAACAGCTTTATTATAAAAATCAAATATTTACAATATGCCAAAATTATATCCTTTGGATCTATTTAAACTTATAATAAAAAATTTTAGATGTCAATAGAAATACATGTAATTAGAAATTTAATCTGGGGGATATGTGAGTGAAAATATGTAAAGACCACTACTGTAAGACTTCACTATTTTTCTACTTATTATTATTCCACTATTATTTCTCCATTTATTTATATGATAAAGCCCAGGTGCTATTATGCAGATTAAGAATCCACATTTAAACACATTCAACAAATCTGAAACAACTACCATGGGATAAACATTCTATCTATTTATCAAAGGTTTTTGTTTGTTTATTTGTTTTTGCTAAACTTCTGTTTGAAACCCTTTACTAACCTCCTTTCACTCAGGAGTATAATAAAACTGAATACCTTTAAGATTATCTAGTACCATAGCCTAAAAACAAGTTCATACTGAATTTCAGTAACATTTGATTTTACATTAATTTGCTCTTACCTTTTCTTTTTTTTTTTAAGATTTTATTTATTTATTTATTTATTTATTTATTTATTTATTTATTTGACAGAGAGAGAGAGAGAGACAGCCAGTGAGAGAGGGAACACAAGTAGGGGAGTGGGAGAGGAAGAAGCAGGCTTCCAGTGGAGCATGGAGCCTGATGCGGGGCTCGATCTCAGGGACCCGGGATCACACTTCAGCCGAAGGCAGACACTTAACGACTGAGCCACCCAGGCGCCCCTGCTCTTACCTTTTCTTGTCCCATCAGGTTAGCTGAGCCTTTTTGGCTTGGTACATCTATTGTCCTGGAAGGGGTATATATAAATTAGATATATTTTTTCAGGGCCACAAAGTGATAGTTACCCCATTCCTGATGGTATTGATGTCTGAGGATAGTAGATCCAGGATCACAAGAAGCAGACCCTGAACCAACTGTTCTTCTCAAATTGCCACAGGGAGGTATTTTCAGCCCCATGGCCTTGGAAGAGCCAAGACGTGAAAACTGTGACTCTGGGAACCCATCAGAGACATACCAGCAGAGCTAAATTCTGACAGAGCAACATTTCTCTCTCAAAGTTCTATATCAGCTTGGGTAGAGGGGTACATCAAAAACAGATGTGTATTGCCTAAAGCAGTGGTTTTCCACTAGGGTCAATGTTGACCCCCCAGGGGATATTTGGCAATACTTGGAACCATTTTGGTTGTCACACCTTGGGTGGGGGCTATTCCTGGCATCTAGTAGTTGGAAGCTGGGACTTTTACTAAACATCCTACAATACATAGGACGGCCTCCTCCAACAAAGATTTTTCCAGACCATAATGTCAAACATGCCAAGATCGAGAATCTCTCCTCCATGGAGATATGCAGCAAGACTTCAGCAGCCAGGCTTGGTTACCAGCTTTGCTTACTGCAATCATCAGACTTTATACTCTTCCTGCTTAGTGTATATATCACCTTAAATTGGCTACATTGTTTGGTGCTAACAAACAATTCCAAAATCTCAGTGGCCGAATACACAAAAAAGCTTATTTCTTGTTCATGCTACATTCCAACACAGATTGAAATGCTTATCATACAGGGACCCAGACTGATAAAGACTCCATCTCAACATATGCTTCCCCAACCACTGCAACAGAGGGAAGGGAAGAACAAATCAAATGCTGGGCCTTAAAGGCTTCTGCAAGGAAGGGAAATGTCATTTCTACTTACATTTCATTGTCCAAGCAAAAAACATGGCTACTTCTTTCTTCAAGGGAGCAGAAAAGTACGTATTCACTATATGTTTAGAAGGAGAACCAGGATATTTTTTAACAGCTCTAATGACTATCACAGCATATTTTCCTGATTACCCTTGTTTTAGACTGGGTAAGCCTCTAGAACTGTGGAAAATTTGAGGGAGGGAACAAAGAGGGAAATACTCCCCCCCCCTCCAGTGTGGCATTTAAGGTATAGTCTAGGTAATCAATTGGAAAGAAAGTAAGTGATCGTATTTGTGCTCAGTTTGTAGAGCAGTGCGTTAAGGTCAAAATTTGACACAAACACACACTCTACAAAATAATGGTGGTTAATTTCACCTTGCTGAGGTCAGGAAAGGTTTCCTAGTTGCCTCTAGCTTAGATCTAAAGCGGGAATTAGTTGAAACAAGTGAAACAAATTTTGCTACAAAGAAGTCAAATAAAAGTTACAGAAACATTAAGCAGTTTAGAATGTTTCAAGAAACTGCCTGGCAGTGCTTATTCATAGGTAAAGGATGGGGAATGGCAAGAGGTGATCTAAGCAAGCAGGAAAGATACACATCAGGAGTCTCATATGGTGAAAGTAGACATTTGGGCTTCATCCTAAAGGCAATGCAGAGCTTTTAGAGGGTTTTAATCTGGAAACTACTAAAGAGGATGGATTTAACTTTTAGAATAATTTCTCTGAAACCCCTGAGGAGCATGAATTAGAAAAGGCAAAACTAGAGGCAGTAGGATCAATTCAATGATCGCCGTAGTCCAGAGAAGATACCGAGGAAAAAGCCATGAGAAGTGGTATTAATGTAGATCTGCCTCTCAGCCCTCCTTTGGCTCCTTGTCTTCATCCAGCTACAACAGTTGGGGTGCCTGATTGCTCACTACCGGACCCTCTTCTCCATCTACCCTCTGCCTTTACAGATCTCATCCCTCCTATGAATAGTAAATGTCAGCCATATACTGATGACCTCTAAACTTATCTTTCTCACACCAACCTTCAGGCTTGCATCCCTAACTGCCACATGACATAGCCACTGTATGTAATTGTATCATCCCAAATTGTAGCAAAAATGGATCTCCAGAAAATGACCATTTATAACTCCTAAATCAATAGTTGTCTTAGGCAATAAGCATCAATAGGTGGTTAACCTGTTATGTGAGAAGTTATGGTGAAAAGGATAATCACATGATCCAAAATTATAAACTTCGTAATGGTGGAGTCAGGTCTATCACCACCTGATAACTCTTGAGCCAGAAGCTGGACAGCCTTAATTATGTGCCAACTGCTACATCACAAGATGAATTATAGCACCAAAAATGTTTGATATGTCTACTGGGAAAACAGGGATGGATGATAAGCTAAATGAAGTCAAGATGGAACCATCAGGCAAATCCAGAATGTCAAGCATAGCATAGGATAACTGAACCAGTTTCTTAAGTCAGTGGCATACACACACACACACACACACACACACACACACACACACACACACAAGGAGGGGGGCTTGGCAGGAGGGAAAAGAACTGTTCAAGTGAAAAAGAGACTTAGGAATCATTACATTCAAGAACAATATAGAGCTTTGAATTTTGAATATTGGGTCTCTGGATTAGCGAAGTCTTGGTGATGGTATGAACATCCAAGACGAGGAGCAATGAAGAGAAAATTATTACTCAGTATATAAAATGTTAAAACGCAAGTTCTTGTGAAACCTTTAACGTGAAGATGACCATAGACCAGCGATTCTCAACTAAGGGCAATTTTGACCCACAGGTGACATTTGGCAATATCTACAGGGGAAGGAGTAGAATGCTACTGGAATCTGGTGGGTAGAGGCTAAGAATTCTCCTCAACACCCTACAAAGCACAAGACAGCCATCCTCAACAAAGAATGATCCATCCCAAAATGTTGGTAGTACTGAGGTTAGGAACCCCTGGGGTGCCTGGGTGGCTCAGTTGGTAATGCATTCAGCTCAGGCCATGATCCCAGAGTGCTGGGCTCAAGCTCTGCCTCAGACTCCCTGCTTAGTGGGTAGTCTGCTTCTCCCTCTCCCTCTGCCCTGCCCCTCACTTTTTTTCTCTCTCTTTCTTTCTCTCTCAAATAAATAAATAAAACCTTAAAAAAAAAAAATGAAGAAACCCCACAGTAGGCAATCAAATGTCTACACAGAGAAGGCAGAGACCAGGGTTAATATGTTTACTTTGATCTTTGCACAGTTCCTGGCACATAGCAAACACAAATATTTGCTAATCTCCTTTATATTGTATAGGCCTTCAGATTCTTAGGAAACTGGGGGTGAGGGGAGAGGCAAAGAGAGAAATATTGTTTGGGGGGCTAAAGCTTAGAAGACAGATCTTAGAAGAATTTATAAATATACCTCATTAGCATAAAGGTGGTGCTAGAAACCTTGGGAGTGAATGAGGACTTCTGCAACAGTGGTCTTCAAACCTCACAGTGGATCATAGCCACTTGGGCAGTTTTGACAAAATCCAGATGCTTGGTCTAAACCCAGAGATTCTGATTTAAATGTCTGGGAGTGGAGGGTATAATAAGCATCATATTTAAAAAAAAAAAACTCCTCATATTATTTTAATGTGTAGCCAACATTGGAAAGCTAAGTTTTGGGATTTTCTTCTTTCTGAACACAAATGAACTGTATTCATTATGATGGGCTTATTCATAAAACATACTGCTTTCAGTGTGGTAACTCGAAAAGTTTTAGCAGTTTTTGTGGGTTTGGCAAAGCAAACAGGGACCAACCATTGGTTGCCTTTGGTCAAATAAGGGCTAGAAAGTCCTTGGCATAACATAGAGGAAAGAATTTAAAGACTTCGTGAGGTAAGAAAGTAAATTAAATGGATCATGTGTCTTATTCCTATATTCTGCCAGGGCCCTGAAGATTCTTTTCCCTTGCCAATAAAACAGAGCAAAAAAGGAAATGCCCAAATATTTAAAAGTGCTTTGCTGGCTTTTATTTTTTATTTTTATTTTTTTCTGAGCTGGGAATGCTGTGGAAAGAGCTGCAATAAAAATGGTATTCCTGATCTCAGAGGATCTCAGTGAGAAGCCAGCTGAGGCCTGGCCCAGGTGATGAGTATTAACAGTCTGAAGCAAAGTGGGTATTGTTTTAATAGCCAGATGCTACACTCGGGGATCAGGGAATGGCTTCAGTAGCAGAAATCTCTGGCTATGGTTAATTAATCATGGGGTCCCCAGGAATGAAATAGAAAGACAGCCAATTAAGGTGTGTCTTGATTTATTTAACCAAAGCTATTCTAGGTCTGGTGAACAGGGGCCTCACTGGAGCCAATGTGCTAGAGAATTTTGGGTTCACGGACCCACATCATCCAATGAAGGGCAAGCTAGTACCTACGAGGAAAGATCCTGCTGTAACCTTCTGCTTCATCTTCCCTAATGGGGCTGGCCGTTGTTAACCTGAATACTTGCGCATTGAGGAAAAGGAAATACCCAAGCTCAGGAAATATTGGATATTGGCTCAAATTTATCACTGATTCCTGGGGACCTTTAATTCCACTATAGTTAGTTGGTTAGGGTTTGGGATCATTATGGAGCTTAGGTAATCAGTGGAGTTCTGACCTGAATGTTTTTCATGGTAGGCTGCGTGGAATTCCCAAAAACATCTAGGGATCATTTTCTCAGATCCTGAGGGAATAGTTGGAATGGATATTTTAGGAAACTGGCAGAACTCCATGCAGTTTCTCACTTACACCTATTAAAAAGGGGGGGGGGGCTATCGTTTTGGGAAGAGCCCAGTGGAGGCCATTCTGCACTCTCCTTCCTGCCAAAACAGAGAATGCACCGGAACACTACAGGAGGTTGCTTCCTGAAAGTGAAGATTTGGTGATTAATTTAATAGGCTGGTTTGGCTTTTGCTCTCCCATAAGTCATGAGAATGACAGTAGATTATTGAAAACACAGTCAGTTGAGGCTCCAGTCATGGCTGCTACTTGCGATTTCTTTTCTCCTTACCAGAATAAATTAATGTGTCTTCTAGCACTAAGTGTGCAGTTATGAATCATGCCAAAACATTTTTTATCCATTTTGGTTTATAGGTATTACCAGAAATTTGCCTTCATTGACATAAACACCAATAAATCTTTATTGTTAGGCCTCAGGAATACACCAGCTTTCCAGTTCTATGCTACAGTCTAGTTTGCTGGGGACGTCACCTCTTTGATCTAAGTGGTACATCACTTTGATCTGATACCCACAAAACATCATGCTGTTAGCACAAGCAGATCAGAATGTAGAAATGTTCCTGGTTGTGCTTACAAGTCGTATGTGTGAAATTCTATAAAAATAAAAACCATAAAAATTCTGAGATGACACTGAAGGGTCTGGGTGCTTGAGGATTTATGGCATTCCAAGATACTCCTTTTCAAATGGTTTCCTAAATTTTGGATGCAGCATATTTGTATGTCTTACTCTGACCATTAACAAGATGGTCCAAATTTTATCCATCTTTAACTGGGGTCCATTATAAAAGAAAGCTGAGCACCTGGTCCAGAGTTTCAGTGCAAGTAAATGTCAACTGGTCATTGTGGCCCAGAATCCTTTATTGTGCTTGAATTTTTTGTAGCCAGCTGAGGTACTGAATGGACTTGCTAACTCCAAGTAGGAGATACTAGCGAAGGATCCTCAAGTCTGGAAAAGTCCATGCCCCCTTCAGTAACTTTTTGTTAAAAAATTCCTGCCTTGATATTAGCTCTGGAGGAAAAGGACAATGGGGTTCCATTTGGTTCATGCTGTCAATAATGAACTGTGTGCTAGTCAATGAACCCAGCCATAAAGTTTGTGGTACCAAATAATTTAGTAACCGAACAGGTCCTACATTCCTTTGCCTTCTGCAAACCTTCACACTTGCTTAAAGTCACATCTATAGCCTAGAGGGAGTTTCCTATGAGCAATTGACCGATGATGTAAAAGTCAATTGTACATCCCAGTTTAACTACTGGAGGGAGTGGTGCATCCTGATGGCTCCACACAGTATGACTATCCAGATGAAAAAAGACTGTTGGCTCTTAGGACAATGGAGAATAAAAAATCACATTAGTAGGCAGAACTTGGGCTTTACATGTTAGACACTTTCATGGAAGAAGATCTAGCCTAAGGTCAAGATACATACTGATTTCTAGGGAGGGGATAATGGTATAGATTCTTTAGGATTTGGAAGAAACAAGATCTAAGGTAAAAATCAAGCTTATGGAATGGGTAAATCTATGGGGTGGCTCGCTTAAAATAGTCTGAGAGCCCAGAAATGTTTGTGCTTCAAGCAGATACTCAGCGGAAGGCGCATAATGGAGAAGAGGCTCCTTAATAATCAAGTGGACAGGATGACTTTCTGGCTTGGTATCTGATCAATGATCTCATTGACAGAGCCATGTGTGACTAGGAGACCCAAGGAGGGCAATTAGAAGAGAGTAAAGTGAAAATGGGAGAGGACATTGCAAAAGACAGGGTGCATAGAATTTTTGCCAAACGGTTCTGGAGGCCTAGATGAAGCCAGAGATGATGGTTATGTAGCTGCAACATGAAGAGGTACGAGTTTTTCTTTACCATCCTAGATTTCAGAATAGCAAGGCTAAACTGACCCAAATGTGGGGGTTTACTGGGAGGTATAACCAGAAGTACAGCTTGAAGGGTGAGTTGGCTAGAAAGCAGGGGAACAGTTGCAGTCCCTGAGGCAAGTCTCCACCTTCCAACATAGGCAACTTTTCCAAAAAAAAAATGTTGACAAAAGAAATAGTTTGACATGAAGGATGTTAAGATTATGATGAAAAGGCACAAGAGGAAGCAGTGTGAGAGCAGGACTGGGAGTCATGATAGAAAGATAAGGCACATTTGACCACCTTTGTTCAGTTCCCTAGCATCCACTGCAGGGCCTGCCTACAAAGCTTCTTCCTTCATTTTTGAAACCGGCCATGCCTGGACGGTAACCGAACACGACAGAATCTAAGGCAACTGTGTGTTCTAGCCACAGCCTGGCTGCAGTGACCTACCACAGGCTCTATGCTGGATAGGCAAACAAGTGACAAGTGATGGGCTGAAAGAGAATTAAAAGATTAAAGAAGCACGTGGGTCAAAAGCAGCGTATTCTTGAAACCCGCCCCTGCTCTGCCATTAGTATTTTCTCGACCATCCTACAATTGCTCCTTTCCATGTCTTTGCCCTACTCTTCTCACTGGAAAAACCTGCTTCCATCTGCCAATTCATATAACTTTTTCAAAACCTTGCTCAAAACTCATCTCCAGAAACTATTTTTTTAATCACCCTAATTACGGCTTAATTTTAATCCACCCTTAATCTACATCTTGATTTTGTGCTATTTGAAGGCTGTGCATTATAGTAATTTGCACCTGTTGATGTTTCTCTGAAAGTGTTTCCACTTATTACGTGTGCATCTGTTCTGTTTCCTTACCCAAACTCAAAAATTGCTAGCAAATACTCAATCTTTTCTTTTATACTTGGACATGGTGGATCTACCAGTGAGCTTATTGATACAAAGGAGATATTTGAAATGTTAACTTTGATTTGGACCATATGGATAGGCTCTGAATTGTTAAATCCAAGATTTTACTAATAAATCTAACTTTTATATTTTTATCGGAGATGAAATGTATGTTTGAATTTTAACTTTGTGTGTTTGTTTTTTGGGGTTTTTTTTTTTTTTTGGTTGTTTTTAAAGATTTATTTATTTGAGCTAGAAAGAGTGAGAGAGAGAACACGAGCAGGGGGCAGAGGGAGAGGAAGAAGCAGACTCCCCGCTGAGCAGGGATTCCCCATGGGGAATCCCAGGACCCAGAGATCATGACCTGAGCTGAAGGCAGACATTTGACCAACTGAGCCACCCAGGCACCCCTGTGTTTCTGTTTTTTGAAAACACAAACCGAATCATACTGCAAAGGCATTTTGCCAGGAGGCAAAAACAGTGAACTTTAAAACCCAGAAGTGTAGAAACCAGTAAAACACACCTTTAGAGTGCTTTATTTCAACATGCAATTCAGTAAGGGAGCATGAAAAATACACAATTAAGATCATACCTTTCAATGAAAAAAATTCATTGAAAGTAAAATAAAATAAATTCAATGAAAAATAAAATAAAAAGGTTATAGGAGTAGTAGTAACCATTTTTTAGAAGAGCTTTCATCCATAATTAAAAATAATACGGAAAAATACTGAAATCGTTACTAAAAGAGGAGAATATAAATTAATGTATGATATTGTTGAGATAGTTTGCACACCAGAAATTATTTTATATTTTAATACCAACAATGTTAGTTAATACAGTACTAACATTTTTCATGGGGTCCTCTTAGAAACTAAACCCTTGGGTTCAAATAGATTTCGTTTTGATAAATGCTGCTTTATAATGTTACAGAAACGTTTCTCCTGGAAAAAAAAAACTCTTCGTTTACTCCGTTAACAAAAAGTATTGTCAGGGTTTGATAAACACTCTTAAAAAAAAAAAAACCCTCAAAATAACATGCTATTTGCTTTAAGCTTTTATATCTCATGGGATAGATCAAAGATTCAGAGCCTTACATTTTAAAAGATTTGTTCATTGACAATACATATGGATCTAAAAATGATCTGACATCCATGAAACTGGTCCATTTTAACTAGTTCCAAATATGATCATTTAAGTCTGATCTAGAATAATGGTGTTTTTTTTTTTTCTTTTAAAGATTATTTAATATAACTCGATAAACCAGGAAATCAAAAATCAAATTAAACAATTTATGGAGACCAATGAGAATGAAAATACAACAGTCCAAAACCTATGGGATACTGCAAAGGCAGTCCTAAGGGGGAAATACATAGCCATCTAAGCCTCACTCAAAAGAATAGAAAAATCTAAAACGCAGTTTTTATATTTTCATCTCAAGAAGCTGGAACAGCAACAGAGGGACAGGCCTAATCCACGCACGAGGAAGCAGTTGACCAAAATTAGAGCAGAAATCAATCAATCAGAAACCAGAAGTACAGTAGAGCAGATCAACAGGACTAGAAGCTGGTTCTTTGAGAGAATCAATAAAATTGACAGACCACTGGCAAGACTTATCCAAAAGAAAAGAGAAAGGACCCAGATTATTAAAATTATGAATGAAAAAGGAGAGGTCACGACAAACACCATTGAAATTGGAAGGATTATTAGAAATTTTTATCAACAGCTGTATGCCAATAAACTAAGCAATCTGGAAGAGATGGAATCCTTCCTGGAAACCTATAAACTACCAAGATTGAAACAGGAAGAAATTGATTTCTTAAACAGGCCAATTAATTATGAAGAAATTGAGTCAGTGATAAACAACCTTCCAAAGAACAAAACTCCAGGCCCAGACGGTTTTCCTGGGGAATTCTACCAAACATTCAAAGAAGAAATAATACCTATTCTCCTAAAGCTATTTCAAAAAATAGAAACAGAAGGAAAGCTACCAAACTCATTCTATGAGGCCAATATTACCTTGATCCCCAAACCAGGCAAAGACCCCCTCAAAAAGGAGAATTACAGACCGATTTCCCTAATGAATATGGACGTCAAAATCCTCAACAAGATACTTGCTAATAGAATCCAACAGTACATTAAAAGGATTATCCATCACGATCAAGTGGGATTCATACCTGGGATGCAAGCGTGGTTCAATATTCGCAAATCAATCAGCGTGATACATTATATCAACAAGAAAAGACTCAGGAACCATATGATCCTCTCAATCGATGCCGAAAAAGCATTTGACAAAATACAGCATCCTTTCCTGATTAAAACCCTTCAGAGTGTAGGAATAGAGGGTACATTTCTCAATCTCATAAAAGCCATCTATGAAAAGCCTACTGCAAATATTATTCTCAATGGGGAAAAGCTGGAAGCCTTTCCCTTAAGATCAGGAACACGACAAGGATGCCCACTCTCGCCACTATTATTCAACATAGTACTAGAAGTCCTTGCAACAGCCATCAGACGACAAAAAGGGATCAAAGGTATTCAAATCGGCAAAGAAGAAGTCAAAATGTCTCTCTTCGCAGATGACATGATACTCTATATGGAAAACCCAAAAGAAGCCACTCCCAAACTATTAGAAGTTATAGAGCAGTTCAGTAATGTGGCGGGATACAAAATCAATGCTCAGAAATCAGTTGCATTTCTATACACGAATAATGAGACCGAAGAAAGAGAAATTAGGGAATCCATCCCATTTACAATAGCACCAAAAACCATACGTTACCTTGGAATTAACTTAACCAGAGACGTAAAGGACCTATATTCTAGAAACTATAAATCACTCTTGAAAGACATTGAGGAAGACATAAAAAGATGGAAAGATATTCCATGCTCATGGATCTGAAGAATTAACATAGTTAAAATGTCCATGCTACCCAGAGCAATCTACACTTTCAATGCTATCCCGATCAAAATACCGAGGACATTTTTCAAAGAACTGGAACAAATAGTCCTTAAATTTGTATGGAAACAGAAAAGGCCCTGAATCTCCAAGGAACTGTTGAAAAGGAAAAACAAAGCTGGGGGCATCACAATGCCGGATTTCGAGCTGTACTACAAAGCTGTGATCACAAAGACAGCATGGTACTGGCACAAAAACAGACACATAGACCAATGGAACAGAACAGAGAGCCCAGAAATGGACCCTCGGCTCTTTGGGCAACTAATATTTGATAAAGCAGGAAAAAACATCTGGTGGGAAAAAGACAGTGTCTTCAATAAATGGGGCTGGGAAAATTGGACAGCTACATGCAAAAGAATGAAACTTGACCACTATCTCACACCATACACAAAAATAAACTCCAAATGGATGAAAGACCTCGATGTGAGACAGGAATCCATCAAAATTCTAGAGGAGAACATAGGCAGCAACCTCTACGACATCGGCCAAAGCAAACTTTTTCATGACACATCCCCAAAGGCAAGAGAAACAAAAGATAAAATGAATTTATGGGACTTCATCAAGATTAAAAGTTTCTGCACAGCCAAGGAAACAGTCAGAAAAACTAAGAGGCAGCCCACAGAATGGGAGAATATATTTGCAAATGACACTACAGATAAAGGACTGGTATCCAAGATCTACAAAGAACTTCTCAATACACGAGAAACAAATAAACAAATCAAAAAATGGGCAGAAGATATGAACAGACACTTTTCCAATGAAGACATACAAATGGCTAACAGACACATGAAAAAATGTTCAAGGAAATTCAAATCAAAACCACACTGAGATACCACCTTATGCCAGTTAGAATGGCAAAAATAGACAAGGCAAGAAACAACAATTGTTGGAGAGGATGTGGAGAAAGGGGATCCCTCCTACATTGTTGGTGGGAATGCAAGTTGGTACAGCCGCTCTGGAAAACAGTGTGGAGGTCCCTTAAAAAGTTAAAAATTGAGCTACCCTATGATCCAGCCATTGCACTACTGGGTGTTTACCCCAAAGATACAGACGTAGTAAAGAGAAGGGCCATATGCACCCCAATGTTCATAGCAGCAATGTCCACAATAGCTAAATTGTGGAAGGAGCCGAGATGCCCTTCAACAGATGACTGGATTAAGAAGTTGTGGTCCATATATACAATGGAATATTACTCAGCTATCAGAAAGAACGAGTTCTCAACATTTGCTGCAACATGGACGGCACTGGAGGAGATAATGCTAAGTGAAATAAGTCAAGCAGAGAAAGACAACTATCATATGATTTCTCTCATCTATGGAACATAAGAACTAGGAAGATTGGTAGGAGAAGAAAGGGATAAAGAAAGGGGGGGGTAATCAGAAGGGGGAATGAAACATGAGAGACTATGGACTCTGAGAAACAAACTGAGGGCCTCAGAGAGGAGGGGGGTGGGGGAATGGGATAGACCGGTGATGGGTAGTAAGGAGGGCACGTATTGCATGGTGCACTGGGTGTTATACGCAAATAATGAATCATCGAGCCTTACATTGGAAACCGGGGATGTACTGTATGGTGACTAACATAATAAAATAAAAAATCATTATAAAAAAAATAAAGATTATTTAATATAATTTAAATGGCTACTTACAGATTGTGGACAAATTGTTCAGTTGTGCTGGGTTATACAGAGGAAACTCTTCATTAAAGGGAAGATTTGACAAGATAGACAATTCTTCTGATCCCTTTGTTTTGAGGTCTATAAATGAGTGAGAAAACACACCAGGAGAGGAGTCATGAGACCCAGGTTAAGCTATGACCTTTCATATGTAAATATATATATTATATTTTATATATATATAATGTATATACATATACACATATATGTATGGTGCACACATTCATTTTTATGACATGGCTTGGTGCTTATTATGAAATTTTCTATGATATCAAATTCTAAAATGAGACTACAAAGTGCTGTAATCATAGGCCACGACCAAAAAGCTTAGAAACATTTTTATTATTTGGCTTCTACTAAAATTGACATTTATATCAAATTTTAGCTTTTTTAACGTTTTTAGGACTTAAGTTTTAAGTCTGGAAATTCAGAATGAATTGGTTCAGGTTGCTACTTTAGGTTGTTAGTATAGATTCTGTTTGGTTTTTATTTAACCTTTAAGAAGACATCCCAAAGAACATTTTTAATCTCACCTACTAGCATTAGACACTCTTTAACTGCTGTGTCTTTTATTTTGCAAGAGCAACCGCATATCTATCCCGAAGGTCAATTTCTGTTGCTACATATAATGATTAGGCATGAAATCTGGAGAAATTATTTGTTGAAACACAATCTGATTGCCGTAAATTTTAAAATATAAAGTTTTAGGGAACCAGGCTACATCAGATCATAAATACATGGTGTGTTATTCTAGGTTAGGTAATAAGTCTGATTCCCTCTATAAAAATTGTCCTTATTCCATTATAATCATACTCATGAAATTAATTATAAATAAGTGTGATTAATTATAAATAAGCAACTTATAAGTAAGTTGTTTAAGGCTGGAAACATGTATATTTCTTTCTATCCCCTAGATCAACTGATTAACTATGTTGTTCGGTAATAGAAATTAAGGAAATAATTATGTAATGAATTTATGAAGGAACATCACAGGTTCCCAAACTATCTGAATAGCACGATAAGAGAAAGTGATTCTCTCTGTCCTCCACAAAACCTGGCTAGGTACTTGTTTACCCAGCAGAGTCCTAGCCCTACTTGCCAGGGAGTTGCCGTTAACATTTCTCAGGGTCCACAAGGAAACTCTACCACTTTGAGAGAGGAAAGAACAGTTACGTTGAGACTACTTAATTTATTTTTAATGTTTCTCCACCAGGTCCATGGTTGTATGAAAAATAAGACTTAACATTCATAACGTTAACACAGCTTACTTAGAATTTTCGCCAGAGACATGGAATAGACTAGTCAGAAAGTTAGTAAAAATTGTTCTTTAACTAGTCTCCTAACTGATCCCTGCTTCCACCCTGGGTCCTGTATTCCCAACGCAGAAGCCTCTAAAATCCTCCTTAAATGGAAATCACATTCTGTCACCATACTCCTCCAATCCCTTCAATAGCTCCCCATTTCCGTCTAGTAAAAGCCAAAATCCTCAAAATACTTTACAAGGCCCTACAGGATCTCTCCTGTCACCTCCTTTTCCTTTCAAATCCTGTCCTCTGCTACTCTCCTTGTGTGCTGCTCCAGCCACATTAATCTTCTTGCCGTTCCTTGACCACGCCAGCCATGCTCCTGTCCCAGGGCTTTGTACTGGCATGTTTGGAATGCTTGCTCCCCACGTGGCTTCTCCCTCTCTCCTCATCTTCAAGTCTTTGCCCAAATGTCATCTTTTCAGTAAGACCTCTCAGTCAACCCTATTTAAAATTGTAGCCCACCACTACATCCTATATCCCTTAGCCTGATTTTTTCCCTTAGACTATCTTCTAGCAACTGTAAATTTAACTTGTTTATTTCACGTATTGTCTGTCTCCCCCCCTTAAGAATGTGTATAAACTGTATAAACAGGATATTGTTTCTGTTTTATTTTCTTTCATATCTACAGCACTTAGACTACTCCCTGGAACATAAGAGAAACTCAAATAAATATTTGTTGGATGCACAAACAGATACATAAATTTTGCCTTAATTTTATCAGTTTTCAGTTATGTTAGAGTCATGAAACTACTAATGAAAAGATGAATAAATAAGCTACATAATCTGAAATCTGAAAATGATCCGATATAAATAAATACCACATTTTACAAATGAAATGCAATCATAAAAATGAATAGCACATTTTCTTTGTTTTTTTAATTTATTCATTTGTCAGAGAGAGATGGCGCGCAAGCAGGGGGAGTGGCAGGCAGAGGGAGAGGGAGAAGCAGGCTCCCCACGGAGCAGGGAACCCGAGGCAGGACTGGATCCCGGGACTCTGGGATCATGACCTGAGCTGAAGGCAGATGCTAAACAGACTCAGCCATCCAGGTGTCCCAAATATCACATTTTCTTATAATTTATATGAGACCTTGAACATATTTGAGGAATATATTCAACAGAACGGATCACCCATTCTGAGCGGGACCTATCGCCTGTGGCGATATGAGAAAGTCAGATCCATCTGCACACTGCCTCAAACTGCATCTGAGATGGAAATTGTGTTGCCTATAAGATGAACGACCTCCAGAGCCAGACTACTGTGAATTAAAAACAAAAAACAAAAACAAATTTTACGTTAGTCATGAAAGATTCTCGCAATTGGGCCTAGTATACTAACTTGGCAAAGTACTAACTAACCATACTGCCTGATAGTTATCCAACACCTCAGAGTCCGCCATTGCATGGACTTATAAACAGGTCCTGGCCACATGCACTTCTATTTACATCAGAAGCCAGAAGCCAGGGAAGCCCTTAGCTTTAGGTGGGGCTCCCATGGAGAGCAATGGGGGAGGAGGACGTTGGGCCACACCAGTCAGATCAAGTTTGGTGACCAGTAGGATGATAGAGGTCAATCTCAGTCTGCCGATTCTTCTGCCTCCCCAGCACCTGGCACACTCTATTCATTCATTCCTTCAATACTTAGTTTCTTTGTTCACAAATGTTTATCGAGAACCTACTTGTATTAAAAACATACTGCTGGAGGGGGTGCCCAGGTGGCTTAGTCGGTTAAGCATCTGCCTTCGGCTCAGGTCATGATCCCAGGGTCCTGGGATCGAGCCCTGCATTGAGCTTCCTGCTCAGTGGGGAGCCTGCTTCTCCTTCTCCCTCTACCTGCCGCTCCCCCTGCTTGTTTTCTCTCTCTGTCAAATAAATAAATAAAATCTTAAAAAAAACAAAAGTACTGCTGGAGCTAAAGTAGTAAACAAGAACCAACAGAGTCCTTGCCAGGATGGAGTCTGCATCTAACAGATGTAGCATTAATACAGTTACGGTATCTATTGCAAAGGAGAAGCAGACCTTGATAAGAAAGCATACAACCTAGATCTGACCCAGTTTGAGATGCAAGATACAAAGTCTCACAGGAAGTGATTAATTCAAGAGCCGACAGATAGATACGAGTTAATAAGGCAAAAGAGAGGAAGACAATGTATAGAGGGGAGGCAGTCTGAGGCAGGAAGGTAAGTGGCTCCTCCAGGAAATTAAGAGTATAAAGAATAGGAACATAGGAATAAAAGGACTCTAATGTGTGAGGCCGGAGACAGTTCTTTGAATGCCTTGAAGTCAGTGTAAGGAATTTTAATTTAATCGAAGAGTTTGGAAAAGTCTGTGGGATTTTAAGCAGGAGACTGATATGATAAGACATGATTAGAACCTGGTTTTCAGAAAAATAAATTCACCCCAAGTATAGAATTTAACATTGCTTGGTATATAAAATCTCAGCAGCTGCCGTGTTGATAATAGAAGGGGCAGGGTAAAGTCAGGGATTAGTTAAAAGGACAGTTAGATAACTTCTTTTGTTAACTTCTAACAAGGTCTTTGGATGTCTCCAGTGATAATCTGAAATGAGCTTTCCTAGGGCTATCTTTGAAGTTGCGCTTCTCATACATTAGATAGGGAAAGACCCCAATTGAGAAGCTACTGAAGTAACCTGTGTAAACTACGAGGATGCTTGGACTGGGGGGGAGTGGTGATGGAGATGAAAAGAATGGAAAGATTCTGAAGACAGAAAATAGAATCAGTAAGCCTTGCTGATTAATTGGTTCTGAGGTAGGCTGGGCATAAATGGAAGCATAGTTGAGTTGTTTACTAGGCTCATGAACAGAGAAATAACTGGAAAATTGTGAGTTTGTGTATTGAACATAGAGAGAGTGAGATGCTTGGGTGGCATACAAGTGATATGCAAAACAGTGCTGGGTATAGGGTTTAAAGCACAGAGGAAAGACCTGGGCTAGAGATAAAAATGCGAGTGGTTTGCATACAGATGGTGATTGAAGCTATTGGAATGGATAAAGATGGAGTCTAGACAACATAATAAGAAAAGAGGTTGCCTAAAGGAACTCAAAGGTTTCAAGGTTGGATATAGTAGAAATGGTCATCAAAAGATACCAAAAATAAGTTACCAGAGAGGTAGGATGAAAACCAGTTAGCATCAGCCTACGTGTTTATGGAGTGAATGTGCATAGGAGAGATCTGGGAACATACTGTTAAATTCCTCCCTTACCAGCAAAACAAAATGTTTCCTCATAGTGCACCGGGATATCACAGATGATGTAGAGGTATCCGTGTCTGCTGGGAGCATCCATTCTTGGCTGTAGAAAGTACATTATCCCTACCCCCAAATACATGCTCTCATTGCCCTTGTGCTCCGTCTTGGATGTGGCTGGCCCACGTTGGTCTCATATCTAGGGGACAGGCATTAAGAGTAACAAGCTGGCCTTAGTTGGCATGCCATATCACCACCTGGTCAGACTACATGCTTTAGGCATTCCAGCCAGCTTATCAGGAGGAGACCTTGGTCATGGGAAATGACATCCTAGGTTAGATACTATGCTGACAAGGCAGGAAAGACAATCCTTTCCTTAGACATATGTCCTTCACCAGTGGGTGGCGTTGTAGGAGGGTAGGGGTCAAAAAAGTAGTAGTCATATACCTAGAGTGCTTAGAGGTAAATGCTGCAAAGAGTACTTCTCAGCTTTTCATGTGCACAAAAATTACCTGGGGTTCTGGTTAAGATGAAGATTCTGATCAGTTCATTTGATTTGCTGCCCAAGAATCTATATTTTCAACAAGCTCCCAGGCTATGGGAATGTGCTACCCACACTTTCAGTAGCAGGGTTTAACTTACATTTGTAGGCTAGCAAGCCACAGGAGAAATTAACCACCTAAGCAGCTAAAGCAGAAACTGATCAAGAGAGACATGGCATGCTGTGTAAAGCCCAGATCTGACCTCTAAGTTCAGGAACAAGTCCTCCACTAGGTGTATGGATAGTGGTGCCCAATTAATGTGCATTGAACCTGCGTACTGAAATAAAGGGCTCCACCATTGTGGGCTTCATGCTCCTTAGGTGCCTCTTCAGGCCCTGGGTCCTCAAATACTTATTCCAGGAGAGTTTGAAGCGTGATGCACTTGTAAACACAGATATAAAGCAAAATTTTCATGGGTCAGCAGCATCTTCAGCTATGATTTTCTTGGGAATGTAAAGAAGATTCCTGGTGGTAAAAGCAACGAAGAAATATTTCTGGTAAGAAAATTGAGTCTATAGGGGGGCCTGGGTGGCGCAGTTGGTTTAGGGTCTGACTCTTGATTTCCACTCAGGTCGTGATCTCAGGGTTGTGAGATTGAGCCCCATGTCAGGCTCCATGCTCAGCACCGAGTCTGCTGAGATTCTTTCTCCCTCTCCCTCTGCCACTCCCACTCCTGCTCTCTCTCAAAAAATAAATAAATCAATAAACAAACAAATAAATAAATAAATCTATCTTTAAAAAAACGGAAAATTGAGTCCACTTAATTTTTGAAAATGACAATTTATAAGATATATACTATGCTCTTCATGCATGAGGGAACCTAGAAGAGTTGTATTTGGATCAGCAGTTAAATTCTAAGATAAACTAATACTTCTACACCTGTACAACTTTTCCATCTTTAAGTATGCCCAGAGTAAAAGAAACAACTGGAAAAAAAAATATGACGTTAAGAGAGACAGAGTAAAAAGAACTCGAGAATATATAATATAAAGAGAAGCAGATAAGGAAAATTAAAGGAGGATTTTTACAGGGGAAAAACAATTTCATTTTATTGTAAAGACCTAAATGAATAAAAGAAGACTTTGAATGTGAAGATGATTAAAAAGACAAAATCATTAGCTAAAGATATTTACAAGTTTAGACTCTTTCATTTTGATTGTAATTTTAATTAGCTGGACACTGGGGGGGAAGAAAATGAAAGCCTACATCATCTACTTACTCTTTAAATTGCATTCCACCTTAATTTTCTGCTCTTCAGTTCTTAATTTTCTCTATTTTTGTTCTAAGTAATCCGGTTATCAGGCTAAAGTGATTTTCCCCCAGCCAGGTTTAGCATTCAGTATTTGCTTTGTGTCCGTAAACCAGAAGTTCACCCCATTGCTTTAGTTTTTATTCTTTCAACAGCAAAAACTCTCTACAGGTGACCCCCCCAGTCTTTTGTCTATACAGCAGGGTGCTTTGTACACCCACGACAGTTAGATGGCAAAGCACCCACGACAGTTAGATGGCAAAGCACCCACGACAGTTAGATGGCAAAGCACCCACGACAGTTAGATGGCAAAGCACCCACGACAGTTAGATGGCAAAGCACCCACGACAGTTAGATGGCTAATAACAAAGACTTCCATTTTTAAAATAATTATGCTCTATTTACACAGCTTTCCACAAAATTTACTCATAAAATTTAGAAGGCAGCAAAGCTTTAAAAAAATCTGTAGTTTTACTCTTCATTAAAACCATTTTTTTCTGTGTGCAGGCAAGTTGCTTGTTTCCGTTTCTCTGATAAAGTAGAAGCCAAAAAATCAGTATTAGTTAATCAAGTCTAGAATTTATGTCTGTGTGAATAAAATTTTTAAAAATAACATTGATATAAAACAAAACACATCTGTTTAGAATAACCTACTTTAGGAAGGGCTTATCTTCAAGATATTATCGGGCTTGTTAGTAGGCTATTTATTTTGCATTTGTTAAAGAAAACAAAATTAGCATAGCTAACCATGTATTATGTGTCTCTCGGTTTGCCCTGTCTTCCAAAAGAAATTCTCTCAAATAATGCGAAGTAACAATGTTGGAGTGCCCTGAGGTCCGTGACTGAAAGGCACTATTTAAGTGGTGACAATTATTATTATTATTCTGCCATGGATAAAGAGTAACAATTGGCTTTAAAAACCCATTGTGGACAATTTCATTTTGCTCCCCCATACCTCAGATACAATCAGTGCACAGAGTTCTCAGCACACGATATACACTCAAACCAGGACAGCACATATACAGTGATGGGGAGTGTAAATGTCATTATCCTAGTAATTAAACACCTAAAAAATAGCACTGGCTGCCAGTCAATAGCCATTCAGGGTGGTATAATTTAAGGAACAGCACAAAAACAAAACACACAAAAAAACCCAACAACAACACCAAAAAAACCCAGCCATACAACACCAGTTGTCTCAAAATTCCAAAATTTGATTTGTATCTTTTAAAGCTTTCCTTACTTTAAAAGACAAATACTCCTTGAGATGAATGATCTTTGAACCTTATTCACTGTCACATTATTTTAATGAGTTCCACACACATTCCAGATGCAGTGTGGAAGAAAAGGATAGAATGAGAGACGGGAACTAAGAAGTTGAAAGAAGAAATTATAGGAGCTGGTGAGGGTGAAAATGCAGAAAATGAAATATAAGAGCAAGAGAGCTCAAGTTCTTAATTTTGCCCAAGAATGTGATGGTAATTAACACTATAATCATCAGAAAGTGTTGTCAGGGATTGCTACAGAATCCTCTTACCTAGAAGTCTTTTAAAATAGGATACTTGGGTCTTTCTGGCATGGTACTACTCAATAGAGTGTGGTGACATTGATTAATTGTCCAGTCTAGGATAAACCTCTTTGAAATGCACTATACCTGAAAGGTCTTTTTCCTTAATGCACTATTGGAATGATGTACCAATTTGTTTATAATTTGGATATGCTGCAGCAGCACTGAGATTTTATTCCAGTATTTCTTGTCTTTCCCATTTGCTTAAGACGGATTGCAAAGTGTCTTCCAGACTCTTGCAAAGAAATCAACTGGAGTGTTTTCCAAGTATTTGGATCCCTGAGGCCCTGTCCTTCTTTGGGATCAAATAAACCCAATTTTATGAATCTGTAGATACCTCCTAAGATGAGGGAGGAATGTTTTAGGAGTTAGAGTGCAAAGCCCGGTATTCTCCAATAACATGATATTACTGACACCGGCTGGGACTCCCCAACAGGTGTATTCCCCAAACTGGGTTGGGTGTACATCCTTTGGCTCCATGCCACCCCCACCACTCCTACCATAACACTTAATAGCACTGCTTTGTCATGCTTGCTTAGTTGGGAAGCCCCTCCTTGACTCTTAAGGCTGAAAATAGGGCCATAGGTTTCTCACTTACTCCTAAGTGTTTAGAATTTAGTACGGTTCCTGAAACATGACAAGTGCTCAAATAATACTCATTGAATAAAAGAATAAAGAATAAACTTCATAAAGGAGAGCTGCTTGGGTAAATTGAGTAAAATTTTTAAAAAGGAAAGGAATTTGTTAACGACACGGGAATTAAAATTTAAAAATTCTTAAAAAGGAATGTTCCTTCCAGCAAAATGAAACAGAGAAACAACAAAAATAACATTAGGAACTAACCACGTTTAAATTCTTACTGTGTCAGAAAGTTCTAAGTGCTTTAAATGAAGTACTTAGTTCGCACAACCTTACATATGAAATAGTACTACTGCTATTACTTTATTTCAGGATAAAGGAAGGTCCAGTGGCTTGCCCAAAGTCACATATCTAGTAAAGACAGAACCAGGACTGAAATCAGCTGGACTCCAGAACCCCAGCTCGAAGCTGTTACTCTGCAGAATGTAGGCGATGATGAAAATGATACCGCAGGAGCCCTGGAGGATGCTAAGAACGGGCTCTTGCTTTCCAGGAGGTTTACAATAATTAGCAATACATGTTTAACTTGCTCACTTTCTTTCTTTGAAATTTAAGAGAAGATGAGAGGGGGCAAGGGGATGGGGGTTGGGGAGAGAGAGAGGAGGGGAGAGGGAGAGGGCAAGGGAGGGAGGGAGGAAAGAGGAGGTGGGAGGGAAGGAGCCTTAGTTCTTAACCAGCAAGTTTGTGACCCATTTTATACATGTTTGATTCTGTTCCCAAAAAGCAACACTGAATGGAAAACTCTCAAACCAGCAACCAGCACTAAACCCATAAATTTTTTTCACCATTCTTTGAATATTAAAATATCTGAGAATTATTTTTTACTAGAAAAATAAATCTTTTCTTTGAAAATAACTTGAAATTTTTTCTGCTGTCCAAATATCTAAGATATCCTTTATATGTCTCTCTTTCTCTCTCTCTCTCTCTCTATAAATACATATATATATAAATTTCCTATGCCTTTAATCTCAGGCTACCATTTCAATACTACACCATAGTGTTTATGTATAGTCTAAAACTATCCAATGATGTGGCATAAAATAGCCAATTCATTTTTACTGACGATCATAAAACCTTAGAAGAATTTAGGATTATCCAGTCTTTAAACAAAAATAGCAAAGATAATATAAGGTAAAAAGAGAGACATAACTTTTGACACGTTAGAGTAAAGGGTTCAGGTGCAGGATGAAGCACATATATCAAAGGCATAGAAAATGTCATTACTTTGAAAAGAAATAAAAGAATAACAAGTTTAGAAAATTAACTACCAAATTACATTTTTTTTTAAGAGGGGTAGTTAAAATGTTGATGAACAAATATAAGATGATGACTCAGGGGCACTAAAAATACGAAATGTGTGGGCTCTTCTAGATAATACAATAAGGACTGGGAGTTTCACTTTATAACCCATTGTGATTAAACAGCATATTGCTGAAAATGCAGACGTGATAGTGCCATAGTAAAACCAGCCTTTTAAAAGATGTTTCTAATTAAATCATGAAAAATCAAAAAGAAAATGTTGAGAGAAGCCATTTTGGAGATTTTATTAATGATGCATTCATGGAGAGGACTTTATTAGATTTGAACTAGCAAATGTTTAATGCTACTGCACAAAGTGACAGATACGCATTTTTCCCCTAAAAAGTTCTTCCTTTCAGAGCAAAAACTTTCTTGTAATACAAACACCTTTTGATTTAGTTAAATCTTAGTAATAAGAAACTTTGATGTTTGACTTAATAATGCTTTAATTAATCTGTATCTGCATATGACTTAGATGTACTGATTTCCATCTTTTCTCACAGAGCTTTCTACTTCTAAACAAGATTCCTTTTAATATTCAACAGTTTTTCTCAGGAGGTATAGACAGCATTGACTTTACTAGAAACTGATATCAAAGCATCAAGCGTAAATTGTTCTGCTGCAGAAGCTCTTATGAAATGTTTTCTGAAGAAACTCAAGGAAGATCCAATTTAGGATTAATCTATGAAATGTATTCATAATTTCAGAAGGTGACAAGTAAATGTCTTGTTACTCTAAACACTATTACCTCCTCACGCACTGGCTAATGGCTCACTATCCTTTGAAACTCAGCTCAAGACTCACCAACACAGGGAAACTTCCTAGTTCCTCTCTTCCTTTTTTGACTCCTCTGTGATCTCCTATCAAACTGTGGACGGCCCACTCTTTATAAAACTATAATCCCTTGGGGTGCCTGGGTGCCTCAGTCTGTTGGGCAGCCTACTCTTGATTTTGGCTCAGGTCATAATCTCAGGGTCCTGGGATCAAGCTCCGAGTCGGGCTCCAGGCTCAGTGGGGAGTCTCCTTGAGATTCTCTCTCCCTCTCTCCCTCTGCCCCTCCCCCTGCTCACACTCTTTCCCTCTAAAATAAATAAGTCTTAAAAAAAACACCCCAAAACCCTATAATCCCTTATCTATAATTCTGAACTCTAAAAATCTGTGAAAAAAACCAAAGCTTTCATGTTTGGTGCAAATTTATTTGAAGGGAGGACCTGACCTATGGGATTCTCTGTGACAATGGCGATGTGCTTGTTGATTGTAGGGGCACTTCCCCCGAGCACACTAGGGCGTTGGCAGGGAGCATGGCAAATGCACAATACTACTCTTCTAAAATCTGAGGAATTTTGAAACACATCTGGCCCCAGGAGGTTTAGGTTAGCAACTGTGGACCTCCATTACTATATCATATTGTAGGTATTGGTTAGTTGTCTGGAAGTCCTGTGACGAAGTATTGTGTTTTACTGCCCTTTGTAGGGTGATCTTGATTTGCCCAGAACTAAGGGATTTTCTGGGATACAGGACTTTCAGTGCTAAAACCGGATGGGTCCCAGGCAAATAGCGAGCTTTGATTTTCAGCCTCTAGCACAGTATAAAGTTCTTACTAGATATTCAAAATATACTTGCTGAATGAATGAATGAATGAATGGTCTTCAAATATTCTCTAGTCAGTAGTAAAAAGCCTGAAAACATTCCATCTAAGTGAAAAACTCACCCACGTCAATTTAGACTGCTCCCTACCAGAATGAGGCCATTAAAGTGTTAACTTTTAAATGTTTTAACATACACTTTTTAATTATTCTTATAATTTTCCCAGCAATCCATTTGGTTAAATCCAAAAACACACATGGCCCAATGTGAATCAAAAGTCCTTGTTGGTATGTGCTGGAAATTACTAATATTTACTTTGATACTTATGGTAACTATAACACCTGTGATGGAAATAGGTGAATATTAAAATGAATTTGTCAGTAAGCTCTTTTTTTTTTTTTGGTCTGGGGCAAATAATAACATATTTCATGCACATCCGAAAGTTGTTTCTATATCATAAAATTATCATGAAATTTTATTCTCTATTTAATACTAGATTTTCCTTCTTATTATAACCTGAAGATGGTATGTTTTTAATATCAGGATGGGGTATTCATATAAAGTACTTCTATACTTATAATTGATGGTGGACTTTAAAGACCTTCATAAATTATTTTTCTTCATAATAATACAAACTCACCGTAGATAAAGTCCCACTCTTACTATAGCTGCTCTTTGATTTGGTAAAAATCCCTTGACTCATCAATTTCTCCCTAATCTATTAGCCCCACTCTGACCCGGCCTAGACTACAAGGATCATCCCCTGACCTATTTTCTCTCCAAGCTCTTCAGCCACGACCCTGGTAGCTCGTCCCCTTTGCAACATCACACCCTGGCTGATTTGACAGACCGCTTTCTCTGCTGCACATGTGAGGCTGAGAAGGGCCAGAGAGAAACCTCTGGAGCATGCGGACTGGCACTGTTACACGTTTATTGTTTCTCATCGTGGGGCCTCGGTACCATCCCCCAACCCTTCAATTGCACCCCGTCAGCTGCCTTTCCCATTTGGACTCAGTGACTTTTAGCCTTACTATATTTTACCATATTTTTAAATTTCCTTACCCAAACGAGCTTGCCTCATACTTCATAGAAAAATTAAGCCTGTGAGGTTTGAGACCCCCACTTATTCTCCCTCCACCCCTCCCCACCTCCCGTTTGTCTACACCTACATTCATATCAACTTGCCTTTCTCAAGTCTCAAAGGGTAAAGTCTACTTCTTCTTATTAAAGACCCCTGCTTTCTCCGCTTTAGGTCTCTGTTCTTGCTGTCTACTCCAAGAACGTGTTTTATTTTCTCTTTTCTATAAATACGTTCAAGTGTCTCCCAAGTCTTAAATGAACAAAGCAGTTACAATAGCCACCCCATATACACACACCCCTTCTACTCTCCCCTGCCTGCCTCCACCACTCTCCTTTATTGCTTAATAAGCTGCCTTTGAAGAGGAGTTCCTGCAGTTAGGTTCTGCGGAGACTAGCGCTGGGGGAAAAATTACTAACAACTTTCAGGTAACCAAGTCATGTTTTGGTCCTCATCTTAATATCTTAATGAATCCCCCTACTCTTTTCACCACTACTGATATTTTTTTTGAAACTCTACCCCATTGGTTGACATCTTACTGTTACTTCATTTTCAGCTCTCACCTCTGTCCATTCCTTCTTCATTTCCTTGTGGATTCTTTCTCCTTGCCTGGCACTTATCGTGTGGTGCCCCAGTATGTTCCACTTTTTACTCACTGTTATTTCTTTTCTTTTACACACTGTCCTGTGTAAAGTGTATAGCAATCTGGTTTTCACGGTTTTAACTCCCACTTCGGATGCTAATGACTTCAAAAATTGTGCCTTTAGCCCTAACCTATTCCCTTCCCATTATATTTACATATCCAACTCCCTTTAGTTGTTTTATAACAACCATATATGTGCTATCTCCTAAACTGAACTCATCATCTCCCATCCCTCCCCCTGGTCCCATCTGTTTCTACTATATCTATAGTGTGCTATTGTGATTTGTAATAAGAAATGTATATTCGGTCTTCAACATCGTCCTGGCACAGGCACGGAACTTCTAAAACCATTGGAGGTTCCTAAGCGATAAGAATGATAAAGATGAAAGGAGCAAGGAGACTCTTCGGTTATTCACAGAAAGTCCCTTTCAACCACACCTGAGTTCAGGTGAATGAGGTAATTTTTGCTAAGTCCCTAAGGATGGGAACTGGTTGCTAGGGGAACACAACCAATGATTAGAAGGTTGTAAATTTAGCTTCACCTCCTGACCTCTGGGAGGGGAGAGAGGCTGGATAGTTGAGTTAGTCACAAGGGCCAACGATTCAATCAGCCACGCCTACGTGATAAAATGTTCATAAAGAGACTCTAACCAAAGAAGTCAGAGAGCTTCCTGGTAGATGAACACATGGAGATGCTGGGAGGGTGTCATACCTGCAAGAGGGGGAGGAAATGTCATGCCCTTTCTACATCTATGCATCTCTTCCATCTGCCTGTTCCTGAGTTGTATCCTTTTGCAAGAATGGCTCAGAGAACTCCGGAAGATCGTTTACTGTTTTATGAGCCATTTTTGCAAACTATCAAATCTGAAGAGGAAATCATGAGAACAACTGATTCATAGCCTAAAGGTCAAAAGCACAGGTGACAACCTGAACTTGCAATTGGTGGGTAAAGGTGTTGGTGGTGGGGCAGTCTTGTGCGACTGAGCCCTTCACGTGTGGGATCTGACATTATTTCCAGGTAAAAAGTGTCAAATTTGAGCTAAATTATAGTACACCCAGTTGATGTCCACCAGACAGTCGAATTGCTAGGTGTGGGAAAGTCCCCACACATTTCATAACCAGAAGTATAGGAGAGTAGAGAAAGGAAATACTTTTCCCTTCCGTGTGACAACGGTGATATCAAAACACAATCTGAAATAGTCACTCTTCTGCTTAAACCTTTTCATGGCTCTTCATTATGTAATGGCAAAACTTCCTAGCCTGATAGATCATAAGATCCTCCATGACCTGGCACTCCTCCACCTTTCTGCCTGGCCTCATCTCTAACTTCTCCCGGCTTAATGGTTTCAGACACCGATAGTTTTTCAACAAATATTTTACTCTTATAAACACCATTGTAATGATATATTTGGGCACCTCTTTCTATGTTTTGTTTTAATTTTCTTATATCTTCCACCTAGATAAACACAAAGCAAAATTAGTAGGCCAAAAGTCTGTTTTCATGTCTCTTTTCATATACATATTGCCAACCTATTTTCAGAGAGTTGTACAAATATATGACACCACGAGCAGTTTTACTGCAGCCTCCCCAGCATTACTCTTATTAAAACTTTTCTTTTGCTTTTGTGAATAGGGAACAAAGCAAGCATTTTGTGCTAATTTGCTGAATTTACATACTTGCCGTACTGCCTGTTTTTCCATATATTTGTTTGCTAGCGGTAGTTCTTTGTTTAGCCATCCTATTTTAATTTCCATGAGTTTTTCCCTGTTCTCTGATTGACCCTCCTCTTTTAATAGCATCCTGTTCATATTTTATAAATACAGTATTTTCTGAAATATTCATGAGGTGTTATTAGATTGTTTGGGTTTTTTCTTCATTTATTTCCTTAGCCTGAATTCTCTCTCTCTTTGATGGTTACTTCTGCTCATACTTTGTGATCATTCTCTTCCATATTATAGGCCTCACTCAATGCCAGGTGATATTGTTTAAGCTGTTTGGGTTTAGGAACGTGACAGTAAAACTAAATGACGTGTGCTTTGTGCACATGAGCACAGTTTATCCACTGGCGTGCTTTGCTCTAGGGTCAGTAGGGTGGAGACCAGCCACCATGCTGGGGAGCCCTAACGCAGGGAAAGAAGGCTTTGCTGTGAGGCAGTGTTATCACACTCCTGAATTCTCCCTGGAGAAGTGGCTCATTTTCTTTAGAAAAGGAGACTCTGATTTTCTTTTCTTTTCTAAGTTGGGCAATCAATGCTTGACTTCTGGGGACTGTGCATGTGTGTGCATGTGCATGGAGCAGGGAGTGGGCTAGGTGGAGAGAAGCAGCAGTAGCTGAATTCTGTGTACACCGTGCCTATGAGCCCTTTCTTTTAGCCCCAGTCCTCACTCCCCGATGTTTCAGGATCCAACTGTGGGCAGGAGGGCAGATCCACTAGCCCACTCCCCATGTTCTAGGCTCCACTCCCGCCTCACCCCGGGCCTAGTCACCACTCCACCACCCACCTGCCATTCTGCAAGAATCAGTTGGAATTTCTTAACCACAATCTCTTTCTTGTCATGGTATTTATCAGGATTTCCCCTTTGGACCTTGCTGTCCAAATCATTTGTTTTCCCTAAAATCAAGACTTTTGTCTTTTAATTCATCTAATAAAGGCTTCCTAAGATGAAGAAAGTAAAGTAAGACATTAAAATTCACATATGATACAAGTATTTCCTTACTGTCTTTTTACTTTGTTTTATTTTGACATAGAATAGAGAAAGTTTTAAATTTTTATCTAGTCATCTCAATCTTTCCTGTATTTCATTCCATTGCATCTGTATTTGGAGAATTCCACTTATTTCAGGTATTTCCTCCTAGTGAATTCTGTGCTCCTTGGATTGTCAGCATTTTATTTTTAATAACAAACATTTCATCCCTCTGAATATAGTTTGGTATATGGCAAATTTTGAAACTTCTGATTTCTTTTAGGTGAAAAATTCTTTCTTCAAACAAAATCTTCATGGAAACTTTACTTGTAAAAATGAGAAAGTGGACTTGGGTGACTGGATGTTGGGGGTGGGGAGTGCTATTTACTCCGTCCCCTCTCTCTTTTCTGCTTTCTTTCATTTCGGTCTTATATTTGAAAGTGTCCTGAGTTTTTTGAGAAGTAGATTAAAAAACACTGAGATATGATGTAAAGTGAAAGTCAAAATTGATCCTATTCCCAAGTTGCCAGCCAATTACCCCAAAATTAGTCAGTGGTAACCCTTTTCTTCCCCCACTGAATTGTGAAACCATTATGATACATTAAATAATTATGCAAAACACACTCTAGTTGGAGGCTCTCTTTTTGTTCCGTTGACCTATCTATTTTTACACCAGAACTCTGTTTTACTTAGCGTAGAATTGTTTTCACGCACAGTAAGGCTGATACCCATTCATTAACTGTTTTCCCCCAAATTAAAAAAAAAAAAATCCTCTTGCCTATGCGTTATTCCAGAGGGTCCTGAGAAAAGTTATATTACCTTTGGGTAGTATAATTTTCAAAATGTTAGCATTCCAACCTGTTAATTATTGTTTGATTCTCTGAGATCTTATCTATGTTCGCTATTGCCTTATCCTACATTGATAGCACCATGTTAAAATATCTTAGCGTACTCGTGTTTCTGTTCATCTCTTTTTGGTTCTGTAACAGATTTTTTCCCATAGGTATTTTATTATTCAGACTCTGTTATTTGGCACTCAATGTCAGTTTTTATGAGATGGCTGGGCTGGGGTGAGCTAAAATCCATCTGTGGGGCCTGTCTACAGGATGCTCAGAAACAATGCAGTCGGAGGTTGAAGACCAGCAAGGAGATCGTTCGATGAGGATGGAATGACACTGCCAAAGGCCCTAGTAGATGCCAAGGCTGTTAGAACAAAAAAGGCCTCAGTGCCAGAGAGTCAAAGAGGAAGCCAGGGATGAAGTAGGGCATGGGGTGGCTTAAGTGGTGGGTGCAAAAGAATAAATAGCCTGGACTGAGAGCTAGCTATGCATTACAGGAGAGAATATAAGGATAGGAAGTTTGAGTAGCTTCAGAAGTGCGAGGTGCTATCAAGATGGTATTGGAAAGATACAAGAGAGAAGCAACCCTGGGCTTGCTCTTCCAAGAAGCAGAATCCTGTTGGAAAAGGAGGGCCCTACTATACTCTCAGTTGAGAGTTGGGTCTTTTTATTTCTTTGTCACAGGGGGGAAAATGGGTAAAAAATAATATGTCCACTTTTAAGAGAATCATGTTATAAATTCTACTTCATTTGAAATTAACACCGCCACCTTCATTTCCACTTGCTTGAGTTTGTTTCATCTAAGTCCCTTCAACTTTATGTTTTGCCTCACTGTATTATTTTGTTTAAACAATATCTTTTGTAATCAGAAAATAGTTGGATTTTTTTAAAAAAAAGAATCCAATTTGGGAATCTTTGCTTTTTAGTTGAATGAAACCACTTACATGGATGGCTGTTCTTGCGATGGTGGGCTGTCCACTGAAGACGTGTGCTCCTCTCCTGTAATGTAGAGAAAGGCTGGTTAGCAGGGGCTGAATCTCGGGGTGTCATAGTGTGAGCAAAGTGAGTATATCCTCTCCACCTTATCTCTTCTCCCGTATTGCCCAGGGTGACATTTGAAACTGGAGCTGTCAGAGCCCTTCAGCTAATTTCCTGAAAGACCCAATACAGCAACCCCACATCCTTGATTGCTAATAGGTTCATTAGATTGTTTGGTGAGCAAAAGCCAGACTTTCATTGTGTAAAAGCACCGAAATCTTAGAAATTATTTGTTATAGCAGCTAGTGTTACTCAAACTTACATGATTATTTAGCTTTTTCTATTTTTATGTTTCTTTGCTGTGTATTTCTCAATTGTTTATTGGCAAAGACTCCTTTCTGATACATGCTACATTTTGTATTCTGTTGTATATTTCAATGATTTGTGAAGCAAATATCTTGTTTCAGAATATACTATTTGCCTTAAAACTCAACCTATAGTTATCTTCTTAGCAAAATTGAAATAATGAGTTATGACTTTTTGGAGGAGAGACAAGGAACTTCATGTTTCATACTCCACTCAAACTCATTTCTCTTTTACTGGTTTTGCTAGTTTCATCTGGAGTCACAAGTTCCATCATTAAAAACTATGTTATTTTTCTAATTTTTTCTTCTATTTTTGTAACTACTGTGACAATACAAACCATTTCCTGATTACTTTTCTTTTCTCCACTTACTGTTATTTCCTTGGCTGATTTTGGTTTTCATTTCTCATCCCTATCTGACACAACTTACCATTGATTCACTTTCATTGAGAAGAGCATCTTTTTGTAACCTTTCCAAAATTATACGTGACTGATATACTTTCTGTGGCTTTTGGCATCTGAGAATGTCTTCTTGTCATCATTGCACACGAACAACAACTTAATTATAAAATTATTGGAACATTGCCTTTTCCTCTTTTTCTCTGGAAGTTCTATGGAAACTTTCTCAATTGTCTTTTGATATTTGTTTTTGCAGAGGCCAATCTAATTTTAATTATTTCCAAAAGCAAAGGGGTGTGTGTGTGTGTGTTCGTGCGTGTGTATGTTTGTGCATGTGTGTGCATGTTTGTACTGATTGCTTGCAAGTTCCTGCATAAAGCAAGAAATTAAAGCTTTACCAGGCTCTAGGTATTAATCTCTGTTCCTAATTTTTGTCTGCTATGTTTAGCCTTGTTGAAGTCTTGGTTCTCATATTAGATCTCAAAAATTTTTTATATCTTTGATTATTATTTCTGATCTTTTTGCTCTGTTCTTTATAACTATTTAGATTTTAATTCATATTTTCTCTTTTTATATCATCATTTAGACATCTGGGGACATTGCTCAAATTTAGCCTCTGTATCATTATTTGGACTCTTTGTAGTCTTTAACCTTATTATTTCTGTTTCTAAGGAAGTTAATATTATATTGTTGAGTGTGTTTTTCATTTTATTCTACTTTCTACTCATCTTGTCCTGCTAATCTCAGGAGGGTGGCTTGCAGTGCCTTGGGGAGCCTGGTAAGTGTGAAAGTTTAGAATCTTCACTTGGCCTTTGCTAGAAAGGATGAAGGAGGTGGAGTGATAGTTTTTTCTGTGGTGTTTACTGGAAAACAGCAGTTATTGTCTAAACATTTCTATCCAGCTAAGCTCTCTCTTTCTGTTTTGTTTTGTTTTGGCAAGACAGAACAGGTTTTTACTGGGCCTCTGTGGTCTGCACCCACTGATGTTTTCTGACATTCTCTACCACCTAGTCTGGAATATGTGAAGCACAAAGTAAAACCAGGTCACTCACCCCTGTGTCCTTCCTTTGGTCCGCAGGTCTCTAGCCAGCCTGCCTTCTTCTCTCCATCTTTTTGTCTTATGTTTGTTTTATTTTTTTTTTAAGAATTTATTTATTTGAGAGAGACAGTGAGAGAGAGCATGAGCAAGGGGGAGAAGCAGACTCCCCAGAGGGAGAAGCAGACTCCCTGCTGAGCAGGGAGCCTGATGCAGGGCTCTATCCCGGGACTCCAGGATCATGACCCGAGCCAAAGGCAGATGCTGAATCGACTGAGCCATCCAGGTGCCCTTTATGTTTGTTTTATATATAAGGCTCACGGTTTTTAGTTGTACTCAGTGGGAAGAACAGGGAAAAGGGCATTTTCTCCACACTCCGGAAGCAGAAGTCTTTAGCTGAAAATTTAAAGATAAATTGGAAACAATGGGAGGCAGTGAAGTCCTGCCCTTTTTCCTATTCTCCAGTCAAATCATCATAAATTCCATTGTCAAAGAATGGTGCCAGTTTCCTGATTTGCTCTACATTTACTAGTCAGAGGCACAAAGAAAGGCAGGTCACCTCTGCAAAATATGGTCAAGCCATACAATCTTAGAACAGTTGATATTTTAATTCTATAGTTAATTTCAGAATCATTTTTACTGCTTTCCCTACATTACAGCATTTGACTCATTTGTCTTTCAAAGGACTAGTAAACCTTGATTTGCTTTAGCAGCTTTGAATGGATTTTTATTGTTTCTTACCACTGCCTTTCAACTCATGTAATTTGAAAACTAAATGCAAACTGTAAAACTCAATCAATCTGGTAGTATTCTTTTAATATCAATTTTTATATAATTAGCCCCCAAACTGTGTTCAATTACCGACAATTAATCTTATGCACTTTGAGGGACAACACTAATTTCACACTTAGCAGCATTTAAAAGGAAGGTGGTGCGAGTCCTATAGGGGAAAAGTACCTCCCTAAGGAGTTACGCTTTATTATCACTGCCTGGAGAATAAAAGTGCTTTCCCATTGTACTCCACTGTGGGGGCCCACATTTTCTGTAACTCTAGACCAGTAGAATTGTGTAACAAACACACAAGCAGAATCACACGTACTTTAATTACAGTTTTCAGTGCGACTGCCAGTTTTTTAAAAAAGATCCTGAATTTTCCATGTTCTTTTGACAATTTTCTTGAGTTAGTATTCTTAATGCTGTATGGTTAATTGCTCCACTGAGACTGATTGTGAGAAGCCAAACAATGGAACCACGATAGGACAAGAAATGAGAACGACAGCTGGTGGAAAGGTAGAAAATTGTGGACAACTCCTTATTACAGAAGAAATGTGCATAAAAATCAAGAAACTCCAAAATGAGAATATATTTAGTCAGTACTTAATACACGTTATAATGTACATGACTCTTTTTATATATTCTGGCTCTTAAAAAAATTGTACCAATTTTCAATTGACAAATTATATCTTATTACTGACTTGGATGTACATAAGTACTTTCCCCTAATAGTCAGTGTCTACGGATGATATCAAGTCTGAATCATATTAAAATAATTTTTAAATACCAGTTTAATGTCTCCTAATAATTCAAAGTCAACTATTATGAAAAAGCCAAAGTTTGAACCATCTCCTAGTGTCAAAAAAATTATGAATACATGTCTTATTGTATGCATGGTGTTTAGCAAAAGGTGCACACATATCTGTTTACTTTGGTCTTTCATGACTTTGACCTTTCAGGCGCTTCCTGTTAGTAATTGGGTGATGAGGAGTTGTAGCCAATTTTAATGTTTGTAATTCATACTCAGATATGCAAATTGATGAACACATTATGAATTTTTAAAATTATAGGGACAATTTATAGTGCAAAATGGCATTGCTCCAGGGGCCGAGCAGTGGCCTGGGAACTCAGAGCTGTGCATTTTAATTTCCATTAACTCTCAGTGTGATCACAGGCACAGTACCTTAATCTTCCGGTACCTTGGAATGTTCATCTACGATATATATGTAACCATTTTCTTCCTGTAGTTGAGGTGAGGACTAACCACAAAGCAGAGTGATTAACAACAAAAGAGCACTGTATATACGTACCACATAAAAGACCAATACTAGGCTAAAGATTATAGAGGCTTAATAAACATTGCATTGTGTCAGTTACACAAAGGTAAGACAAAAGGCCCATTGTCGCGAGAAGTACAGAAATCACCATATCTCAATTTACAAGTTTTATTAAAGTTCATGTAACATAAGAAATAAACATTTTGTAATAGCCATCAGACACTTATGTGGACATTGATTATTAAATGAGCTTTATTCTTTATGCTGTGTTTTCTTCAATGCTATATACATCTTCTAAATGTATAACAATGCATTTAAAAATGTTTTCTTAGGTATAGTCTTTAAAGGAAGACTTTTTCCCCCTTTCCCTAACAATGACAAGTTTCCATTAAGCACTTAAACTTTACACCAGGAAAACAAAAATTCAAAGGAATTCAACTTCAAAGTAGGACATTACAAAATCACACTCCAATTCATGGTAATTCACAGCAAAGAGTAAGTCTGTATTTTTAAACTTATTTAGTTGTCCTACCTTTTAAATGATACAGGGTATCCTGGGAGCCACAGAATATGTAAGTGCAACCGGTGAGTTGATGATGGAATTTGAGCCTCTTTACTTTTCCATATATTGAAATATCCATCTTTTTAGCTTAATAAATAGCCCTGCAACATTGGATTTCAGCAGGGAGGCCATTCTCCAGTTGCAGAGCAATACAGTTTTGAGTCCTAGTGTCTTCCTGAGGCTCCCTTGCATTATGAAGCTGATATTTAGAAAGCTCTAGCAAACTAACACCTGCTAAACATAAATCACATGCAGAAATCTCCAACTGGACAAGCTCAGGAAGATATAATAGATCAAATCCATGAAGAACCTCACAATGAATTAAGAAAACCTTAAACTTAATCCTATAACCTGACAGGCCGTCAGCAGACTGACTTATGGAGAACTGTAATGTGGGAATTAGACTGAATGCCAGATGGCTTCTAGAAGTCAAATTAAAAAAAAAGAAAAGAAAAGAATAAACTGCAATCAATGGTAAGCACAGGTAGGAAGCCTGACAAAGAAAACACAGTAACTACATTCTGAAATAACACACAACTAATATTTTACACTATGGTCTCTTTCTTTTGTTCCTCCCAGCCAGCTTGACAGAAAGTAGTAATGTTTGACTAGTTACACACCTAATACCAGATGCCAGTTTGAACAGGTGCAAAAACAAAGGATAGAACATTTCCATTTGGAACATCATCAGCCTTCCTCTTTATATGTAGTCCCTGATATACTTTACAGGAGCTCACCTACTACGTTTCTTATTGTTATTCCCCTGCTTGGGAGAAGTTCTATTTGTCGAATGCATGGCATGTTTCCTCAGCCAATGGAAAGAGTTAAATAGAGGAATGACCAGCTAATTTATCTGAGACCTGGTCTAGTTCCAACAGTTCACTGTGAGAGGATGCAGTGCTGGAATTTTGAGATCATCCCGAGTGAAAATGTGCCTGTTAATCTGTTCCCATTCACCACATAATTGTCAAGTGCCACGGCATACCTCTACCAGTGAAAGACAAGTGGAAATTGGCACTGCCGATTATCAATGTTAAATGTATGGTCAGTCAGTACTAGTGTCTCAAACAAACCGGCAACTTGTTCCATACAGTCAGTTGGTAAATTGGATGCAGGCAGACAGAGGAACACAATATCCCTTCTCTGTAGGTGGTCTCTGTTTCATTAGGTTTCCAATTGATGTTGCTGCACAGTAATCCAAAAATGTGTGATGGGAACATCACTCTCATTTTTCATTAACACTCCCTCGCAAATGTATTGGAGGCAGGTACAAAACAGATTTTGCCAGGCTTACTTTTATCCTTTTGGAGACTACTGTGTATCCAACATCACTGTGGGGTGCTTAGTTTCTACTTTTTCGAGTCACTGTTTGATATGATCAATTTCCTTAAAGATGTTGTGGAAGTAGTGGAAGAGCTGCTGATCATTAAGAGACAAGGGAGTTAGGAAAATCAGCTTATATATAATAATGAATAGTAATATGGCTACTGAAGTTCGGTAGGACAAGAAAAAAACAGAGATGGTGCTTATTGTCTCAGGAAAGCTACTGGAAACGTGTAAACCATGGACTTTTTTTAGAGATCTTAGAGATCATCCTGACTGTTTTCTTCATTTTCTTTTCATAAGTGAGGGAATTGAAGCTTACACTGGTTCTGGCTTTCCCAAAGCAATTCAATTATTGGCAACAGCTAAGACCGGAATGTAGGTGCTCTAACTTGTGTTCTATTCAATATTCCATGTTCAGCCTATAATACGTGGGTGTGGGTAACTACCAAGAACTACATAATTCATACCTCCTGCTTCCATAAGCCTCCATCGTAGCTTCTATTTATAAAGTTATATCAACACATCATCTAAAATATTCCCCAATTTGTAGTTTTAGGAGAAATCATTCAGCATTATGGTATCAGTAGCAGTGTTCATTTCCTGGTGTAAAGGGTAAAGTGTTACACATTTCTGGTGATTTCCTGAGACAATAGTCATCATCTCTTTTTCCTTGTGTCACCTAACTTCAGTACCCATGGAATTATTGGCTTGAAATCCTGCCCTGAAACCCACCCAGTGATGGAGAGGATGCCACTCTGCCTTGACTGTATCCAGAAGACTTATTCCCAAGATGAGGGTGAACATTTCTCACATGGCCAACCCCCTTTGTCAGACTCCAGAAAAATACCTGCTTCCTGTATTCCTGGCCACTGTGCTCTGTCTATGGGATAAGGCTCTGGTTGAAGTGTGTTTTGGATTAATGAAGGAGACCCAGTGCTCAGGGTTTACCCCAACAGGTGCAGTCTCAGAGCCAACTCTGACTAGATGGGTCCCATGTTTTTCTTTTCTGCTTTCATTGAACCATATCTTTATTCCCTGTGCTCCTGGGAATTTCTTGCTTCAGTAAGCGGGGAATCACTATCCCTCAGCCATAGGTTTTGACATATACCCAGAATATTGAATCACAGCACTTTTTTCCCCTTAAGATTATTCATCTAACTAGTTTAAAGACAATGTAATCATTCCAGAATATGAATATCAAGGAAAAGAATGACTGTATTCAAACTGTTTAAATTGTTTGAGAATATATACATAAACACAGAATACTTTACACATGTCACAGACTTTGCTCAAGTTTTCCACCATGTGTTGTATTTATCTCTTTGCCACAAATGTTAGGAGTGAATTGATGCTACCTACTGTGGTTCATCTTTGCTCTAGTGTAAGAGCATCCAATCCTCATCACCGAAGAGAGTGCTACATAGGTAACAGCAGCAGATAAAATAAAAATAGATGGCAGACTTTAGTTGCATTATTTTGTTATAACTAAAAGCCATGTAATTAACCATATCCTATTTCATATAGTATGAGTAAGTAAGAACATGCTAATCACATAATCGAAACAAATGGTAAGTATACTGAGTGCATCACAGTGCCTCCAGACATACATTAATTTCATTTGTAAAATTCAGCTGTCTTTTGCAGATTTACCAGCAAAAGTAAACAAACAAAAATGATTAGTAAGCTGAGAAACTTAAAAATATATGTAATAGTTACTCGGGTTCTTTGGAAAATTGTTTCCCTGATTCATATCAATACAAATACTATTTTTATGATATGATTAAATGGAATGATCTAATCACAGGTGTTTGTTATGCCACTTTGTTTAATGTCATATATGTATATTTTATTTTATTTTTTTATTTTTTTGAAAGATTTTATTTATTTATTTGATAGAGATAGAGGCAGCCAGCGAGAGAGGGAACACAAGCAGGGGGAGTGGGACAGGAAGAAGCAGGCTCATAGCAGAGGAGCCTAATGTGGGGCTCGATCCCATAACGCCAGGATCATGCCCTGAGCCGAAGGCAGACGCTTAACAACTGAGCCACCCCGGCACCCCGATATATGTATATTTTTAAATTCACCTTAATGAGATCATATTAACATCACTGTTTCAGGATAACGTTCAAGTAATTTTACTTTGCTCATATGCCTTTCTTGAGGAAAAGGATCTGTTGAGTTTCAACAGAGTGTACATGGTATGAATGAAACCTTCTGCTCTCATTAGTAGGTTTCTCTAGCAAGACAGTATCTTTCACAAAACCTTTACATACATCCCCAGGTTCAGAGTCACTTGGGTGGTAGTCAGACCTAAAACAGGTGTTTTTATAATTTGGTTTCCAGATGGATTATGATGTAAGAAACACCGAAAACTCCATTGAGAAAATGAATTAGGAATTTAAATATCGAAATAGTAGAATTTGGAGTATGGCTACATTGTCACAAGGAAACCATATAATTTGCCACAAATGATCTATGTCCCTTTGGACAAAACGGCAAAGAAATACACTAAAAAACGGGCAGTTGGAGTATCAGTACCTATAATGCTGCAAATAACAGAAAACCTAACTCAAGACAGCCTAAATGATAGAGAGGATTGATTGCTCAAGCAAGGGAAATAAAGAGGTAAGGCAGGCTAGAGAGGTGCTTGATCCAGAGACTAGTCCGTCTCTGTGGGTGACAGTAGGGTCTCCTCCCAAGGCTGCTCCCGTGTGCTGAGATGATGGTGTGCAGCCTCAGCAGAGTTCCATGCTTCCTCTCCATTGGACAGAAAGTTGCCAAGCAAGTCAATGAGATTCTCCTAGAGCTGGGAGGCTCGGAGTAGGGTTAAATGTCCCTAAAAATATGGATTATGTACGGAAGGAGCAAATACATACCCCCACTTACCCCAATTCTGGTTTCTGAAAGGATGGGGGATGTGGGTAATCAATATTTGTGTATTATAAAGTTAGAATTTTCAAATTAGACTTGACACGTGCCAATGAAATGTATTAGTCCAGTGCCCATCATTTTATTTAGGGAACTTATCAGAAAACTTAAAACCTTAAATCTAAGCATATGCAAGGGCCTCTATTATAAAAATATGTAAATTGAGCCTTACAAAACATGAGGTTTTAGGGAAACGCAGAGTCATATTTTTATTAATTATTTTAAGGAAAAGTATATGAAATTTTTAAAATTTTATTTATTCATCTATTTTTTGCTGGGGTCACTTTAAATTTTCACATCCAATAACCTCTACTGCTTTTTTCTTTCCTTCTTTTTAGGCCATGAAAAATACGGAAAGTTTCTCAAGGACGAACAATCAGAACTGCCTGATTGACAAGGGAGGCTTTGGTTGCAAGAAGACCTGAAACAAGGATTCTAAATCAAAGATTCGGGGGCAATTTGAGTTTGCATTTAAGAGCCTCACCTACAGAAGTAGCTCATGTGTTAGGTTGAACTGATGTATAAACACCCGGCGGAAATACTCTATTACAACCCCTGATGACATTAGCATTGTATACCTCGTCATATACTGGTGGGTGGAAATTTGGTCTACTTAATTCAAATTATGACTCTTCCCCAAAAGCAGAACTTGAAAATTAAATTTATCTACATAATTGATCAACTAAGTCTTTGCTGAATACCGAGCAGTGAGCAATGTGTTATAAAATAAAACATGGAAAACTAAGTCCCTCTTCACAGGCTAAGTAGTTCCCATTTCAAGTAAGAAATTTGATACGATGCCCTGAATAGTTGTTCAACTTACATGGCAAATATCATCACTTTGGCTGGATGATTTTATCAATACAGGTGGAAGCAGTGAGGAATTGTCAGGAAAAGGAAGGAAGGAAGGAGGGAAGGAAGGAAGGAAGGAAGGGAGGAAGGAAGGCACACTGACCACAACCCTCCCATCTCAAAATGAGAGAATTGACTTAATTAATGTGAAGAAAATTAAATCCTTTGGAGTCTGTATTTCTGAGGACCTGCAGTTGGCTTTGCATGTAGTGTTTATTCTCCTTTACAAAATGAGCTTGTGTGTTCAAATCAGTGACAAGGGAAAAGCAAATTTCTCCTTCAGTCAAACAAAGTTCACAGATAGGAAAGAAAGTTGACGGAATCTGTAAGTCCTTTCCTCTTTGTACTTAGGGAAGGCATGTGCATTGCTGTAGTAAAGGAAAAAATTAAAGGAAAACATTCTCCTCAAGAATCTCTCTTTGAATTTCCTATGTAGACTTAGAAAACAGTACCACTAGCATTGTTTACTCTGAATAA